>NC_052499.1:40485030-40512905 GCF_016617805.1 Bactrocera tryoni
TAATTGTATTACAATGATTTACATAAAGGTCCTATGATTGATCTAAACAAAAAAACCAATGAATTGTCAATTATGTGGGCCAACTACCAGTCACTATCCAAAGCATGTCGAACGAGTGTTTTAGCTCGTTGGCCGGTATGGCTGCCAGTATGCTTATACAAGCCCTTTGAATGGCCTCTACGTCTGCATAACGCTTTCCTTTCATGAGAAAATGCATTTTTCCGAAAAGGAAGAAGTCTCACGGTGCCATGCCAGGTGAATACGAGGAGTGGTTAATGGTTAAAATATAATTTTTCGTCAAATACTCTGTCACAAGCGTCGAACGATTTGAGCAATTTATGGTCGTCAGTCAATTTGTGCGGTACAAACGGTGCACACACCTTCCGTAAGCCCGAATGTTCGGTCAAAATGCGACAAATCGATGTTATGAAGATGTTTGATTCCATTTTCATGAGTTTCAATGATGATTTCGGTTGATTTTTGATGAATTCATGCAAAGTTTCGATGGAATTTCCGGTGATAACGGATTTTGATTGGCCCACATGTTGATCGTCATTTATGCCCACACGACCACTTTGATAACGTTAAAACCACTGGTGCACTCTGCTACGGGATAGGCATTAATCGCCATAAACTTGTTTCGTCAATTGAAACGTTTCGGTAAAAGTTTTACCAATTTTAAAACAAAATTTAATGTTGGCTTTTTGTTCGAAGCTCATTTTCGCACCGATAACACAAATATACTGACACTTAAAACGCAATAACTTTTGCTTCTTCTTTATAGGCGTAGACACCACTTCCCCACGCGATTATAGCCGAGGATCTTCCTCTTCCTCTGCTTCCCCTGGCAGGTAAAGCGTCGAATACTTTCAGAGCTGGAGTGTTTTCTTCCATTCGGACAACATGACCTAGCCAACGTAGCCGCTGTCTTTTAATTAGCTGAACTATGTCAATGTCGTCATATATCTCATACAGCTCATCGTTCCATCGAATGCGGTACTCGCCGTGCCTAACGCGCAAAGGATCTTTCGCAGAACTTTTCTCTCGAAAACGCAACGAGTTATTCTGCGTTGGATTTCGAGGCTGACGTTGTTGTTGGAAATTATCTTCGACGTCGAAGTTAAGACTGTCAACAGTGAAGTGAGACCCTATATGTCGTCTTGGCGATATTTCGTCTTGCTCTCGTTCACTGCTACATAGACCCATTTGCTATACTTCCTTGTCCAGTCTGGGGAAAGCTGAACGGGTGTTGTGCCATGATATTAATCATCAGATTGAAGAAGTCGCACGATAGGAAGTCGCCTTTGCCTGAAACCTCGTTTGGTATCGAACGGATCGGAGAGGTCCTTCCTGATCGTGACGGAGCTTTGGGTTGCTCAATGTCAGTAAATATAGCCGTATTAGTTTTTGCGGGGATACCAAATTCAGACATCGCGGCATAAAGAACAGCCCCCTTTTCGTGCTGTCGAACATCCTGATCATTTATATATATACAACCCTATATCTTAGCCTAGTTTTAGGTGATACGTACAACCGTTAGGAGAACAAAATCTCAAGTAGCTCGAAGCGAAATATGAGTATTTTTTGAGCACGCGTCATTTGCTTAGAAAGAATTTGGTTATTTGTCGAATCCGCTGATATCGGACCACTGTTCATAGTGTAACTTCTTTGCAAAAAAAGTTGACTTTACGAAATTTGGCATGGATTATTAAAAAAATAAAGTCTATTTGAATGAATTCTCTGCAATTATTTATATGTATTCGTGATTTGCGTTGTTTGCATTTGAAATTGTATTGATGAACGATCCTTTGAGAAGGCATGCGAAGCCAAACACAGAATGCGCATAAATGTTTGCTGACCATGCATTCGACGGCATAAAAACCTTTTATCACTGGAAACGTGAATAAATGTAAGAAAATTCGGCGTACATTTACACATGTAAATATACACGATACATTTAACTGAGTTTGCAAAGGATGCTTCTTTATAATTGGCTCCGTTAGATTATTCTCAACTGTTAGACGATGTATATTCGAATAAAATTTTCTGTGCTATTCACATTCAATTGAGAAATTGCTGATGTTGAAATCGTTTTTTTTTATCTAATTCTAATAAGAGTAAACTGCTTACCCGCTGTATCGGTAAAGTACGTTGTGAAATGACAAGCAGAATAAATATAAATATATTTATAAATACGTAAACTTGTAAATATATATATGTAGGAAGGGAACACAGAGGCGGACAGATATACTACTAATTACATCCCTGACGGATTGACCGAACTTGAAGAAACTAATGAAACGAACCCTAACACGGACAAGAACAGATGCCAACGACACAGTTGAAGTTGACCAGCGCCGCGAGCAAGTCGCAATATATATTTTAAAAACTTAAATGTAAAACAAAAATTATCTAAAACCAAAACTTTGTAAACGTGAATTGAATAAAAAAAACAAAGAATATTACATGAAAAAACATTTCCTACATATACATAAGTTATTAGTTAAAAAAATTTTAACTGAAATTGTATCCGAAAAGCAATGGTGAAAATTAGAGGCAATAAAGAACAAATCCAACTTACCCAGTACAACCAAAAGAGGTAAAAAAAATAAAGTAAGCGACAGCAACGTTGGAAATTCTGCCCAGATAATTCTAAGATGCTATAAAAATTATCTATTGAACAGACGATTACTATATAATACGCATAAATGATTACCTGGACTCCACACTTGTGTAATATACTGTCTGATGAATTTCTTCGCCTTCCAACGATGATATCCGTACAGATAATCGGTTAAGCTGACGATATTGGCGAGATAATCGTGAAAAAAGAACTACACCAAATTGAGCACATAAGTAGAACTGTTGCTAACAATGACGAAGCTTTAACTTGCAGGACAAAAAACAATTTTAATTACTAGCAGCTAGAAAACGTAAGCTTGAAGCTAAAATTGTATTTGTTTATTGTCCGAAATATGAAATAGAGAGGTTGAAACGAGAAAACCAAATTTCAGAGAAAATAATGCCCGAAAATATATGATAAACATATTGCGGTCAAACTAAGAGTGACACTATCTAAAATATTAAGGCTCAAATGTTCTTGTAGAGCAGAGAAGACCAGAGCGACTCTGATATAGTCAAGAAGCCATACTAACTTCGAATGAAAACCTCTGAGTTGTAATAGCTGTTAGATTAAGCTTACTTTGCGAGTAACGGTAGTTCTGCAGCGCAATGTTACGAAAGCTACGAGTTTTTTCAGAAATGTTCTTTAATATGTTTAAGTTCAGTTAAGTGTTTCCACTGTTAATAGTCGACTATTTTTTTCCATCTCATACCAGAAAAAAACAATCCTGTTGTACTAACTCGGAGTATACATTTAATTTTTCCAATGTTTTTCTTCAGTGACTTCACGCACTTTCTGTAGTTTTGAATATGACCATTGTATTGGGGTGGGTGTGGTTATTATTCGATTTCAATTGTATGACCCAGTACAGTGTATTTAATAGTGTTTAAAATGTATTGTGCACTAAACCATTTATGGTGAGGCGCCACTTAAAAAAATATATTTCCACATCATATATCACGTTAATGGTAATATTTCGGCTCCCGCATTAAATTGAACAGTTTACAATAACTTTGTAAACGGAACGGTTGTTTAAAACACCTACTAGTATTTTATAGGTTTATGTACTATTTTATCAAAGTATTGCTTCTTTGCCCTTTCAATGAGTTTTTGTAGCATACGAGCACATTTAAAGATTAATGGCAAGTTCTTTTAGCCAGCAGGACAATTCCATTTGGCGCAAAGCATTTACCAACACATTTACACAGCAATCACTTTTATTCAATGATTAATCGAGCGAAAAACATGTGGTTGCGCCGTGATGAGGTTGCAAACAGACATACACGTACATATTTTTATTTATACGAATTTAGAGCATATATTTTAGCGAAGTACTGTCAATATAGTATGTTTGAAAAAATGTATTATGAGAAAACACAAAAAAGAAGTCGAACAAAAAGTAACAGAGAAACGACCCGGTGAAATAAAAGCTGTCATGTGTCTAAGCCAGACATCTCGTGGGCGTCAAGGAGAGGAGTGCGATAATGTGTATGAACTTGTGGACTACTAAAGGGTAGTAAACCTCAATTGTTGTTTTCATATTATATTTATTATATACCCTTAGTATCAAATCAAATTTTCTTTTATTAATAGAGTGAATTGTGAGTTACCAAGAGTTGAAAAATAAGAAACAAAATTTGGAACTACAATTTAATTATCGTTTAATTACTTACACAATACCATTCAAACAGAAACATTAACCGTCTTACTAGTAATGAGTGTATGTATATGCGTATTATCAGATTTCGTGAAAAGATTATTTGCCCTTGTGAATGTTATCTAGCTTATTATATACATATTCCTTATGTACGTAAATGCCTACATATGGTCATATTCGATAACTATGTATTTCTGCTAATTTGGGGCAATTTACAAAATATTAGTAATATATCCCTTCCTATGTGACAATCTGTGCTGAGTCGTTTGTACCAAAGTCTTCAAGATACCTATATCTCAGCTTGTTTAAATAATGAATGACATAAAATTTTAGAAACAACAGCGTCAAAATAATAGTAAATTTAACCATTTTTGGATGCTTTATTTTAATTATAATTATACAGTTGTGAATAAGGTTGATATTCCCCGTTGCACCATATTCAAAAAAACTCATCACGTTATCTTGTGGAATTTGAATGAGAGCATTACAGGAGATAATTTATAAGTATTGTAGAATAAAACACGGTAAATTTATTGTTCAAAACTATATACATACATATATGGTACCGCTCATTTCGACGATGCAAATTATTGTTCGAAAAGGTACTAGAAACTTATAATTGAGTCAATCACAAATACAACAAGTCGGTGTTTTATTAAAAAATCAATTGTTAAATTAGTGATGGTAAACCGCGTACAACAAAATGTTATTAATATTAAACACGTATATTTTTTTTTCTGACCTACAGGGTTTGTCCGGAAAGTAAAAGGTCTGATTTTCTTCCGCCGCAACTGTACTTCGGAGCGTGCGAATTACGAAACAATTTTAGACGACCGGCTCTTTAGAGTGTCAGAATAAATGCGTCTATTTATTTCAAAGATTTTCTTTCTTTTATAGTTTTACAAAAATACTTATCTTCTAATTTACAAAAAATCTTATCTGTGGGAAAATTCCACAGCGCTGCTTATCCTTTATTACTATCATGTGGCTGCATTTGCATTTAATATTTATTTAGGATCAGTGTTTCTTCTCATATCCTAATTTTACATATCTTCTGGTTTTCTTAAATAAATATATCTTCTTATCTACCAGTCTATCTTCACACCATCTGTGTTTGCTGTTGTTCTTGGGTTAGCATGGGATGTAACTTGCGCACACCGACTGGATTCGGTAGAGAGCGTTCGTAGCTCACGGACGAGCGGCTGGTCAGTGGTCATAGGTGAGTGGTGCAAGCCGAAAATGCAGCGTTCGTTAGAGCGATTAAATTCTGTGTGAAACTCGGTAAATCTGCGACAGAAACGTTTAATATGATCAAGCAGGCTTACCCAGATGTTGCTTTAGCAGGAAATGGTGTGTTTCGGTGGCACAAGGCCTTTTTGGAGGGCCGGGAAGAGGTCGTTGATGAATGAGAAAATCCAAAGTGAATACGATGCTCATTGTCTTTTTTGACATCAAAGGCATCAACACCAGGAGTTTTTTCTTCCTGGACAAACCGTTACCGCCAAGTTTTAACGTGGAAGTCTTTCAGAGACTCAAACAAAGGGTCAATAGGGTCCGATAAGATATCGCAGTGATTGGAAGTTGCACCACGACCACGCCCCGGCTCACATCGCTTTTCTTATGAACAGCTACCTAACGAAGGCCAGCATCCCACCGCTTCCATAGCCGCGCTACAGCCCAGATGTGGGCCGATGAAACGCAAGCATTTTGAGGCGACAGAGGGGATCCAAGCATCCGGCTCTGAAGGCTATTCCGAAGAGTGCCTTCCGTGACGCCTTCAATGCTTGGAAATCGCGCTGGCAGCGCTGCATCGACGTAGAAGGAACTTATTTTGAAAGTTTTTAAAAAAATGTAACGATTGGTTCATTAAATTTTTTTTAAATATACTCAGCTCTATTACTTTCCGAACAAAGCCTGTATATGTAGTATTTATATATAACACATAACTAGCGCAACATCGTGTGCATGTCACATAAAAATACGGATATATACACTATAGCGACTTATTATATTATACTTTATCCACATATAAGTGACTCTCTTCAATACGTTCATCGAGAAAGAAGCTAGCGATCGATTTTGTCCGTACTTTGCCCTTATTATATTTCACATATTTATATATTATATATATACTTATTTTCGATCCAGTTTAGACTTTCCAAAAAATTTTAATATGTTGTGTATCCTCACACATACAGAGGTTTTAGTTGTTATTCGAAAATTTAGGTATCCTGTAAACGAAGTCCTGTAAACGAACGCCAAGCGTGAAGCAATTTTAGCCTACAATGAGGTCAGAAAAATTTGTAGCAATTGAATATATGTATGTAGAAGAACGGATATAAGAACTTGATTTATAAACCATATCTGTGAAATTCTGCAATATTTGTATGTTTAAGAGTATTTTGTTACATCCAAGGCTTTTGAACCTTTTTAACTAAATGAAATTTTACTGACAGAGCAGATAGACAACTTGTTTTTTCCTACTCCTCATTATAAATTTTCCCATAAATAGACGCGATTAAGAATATGCACTATCTTTTGTTTCAGTGTGAATTCATATTTCTATTGCGCTGATTGAAATTGAATTGACATGCATTTTATGCTGCGGTGGTTTAACCAGCATCATCGTTCATGACTGTGGCCACATTCCACTCAGCGTTTGAATAGCTTATGAAGTGTAAATAGTGGTCACCTTTTGAATGATGAGCTAAGAAAACAAATAACAGAATATATATAACAGCCCGTGTAAGAAGTAGTTTGTATGGTATGGGCATACCAGTTATCGGGCTTTTTGTTATAGCTCCGAAAAAAAAATGTTTTTTTTTATTTTGAATGGGTCCGTATGACCTTCTTTATTAAACACTTAATTGCAACTGATTTTACATTGTTTACTTAAGCTAAAAGGTAACCTTATTCTACCTGTCCCTTAACTTACAATTCTTCGGAATTGTAGCTTTGGCGGCTCGTGCCGGATGTTACTTCCTGTTGACAGCTTGTAATTGTTAGCGTCAGCTATTTTATTTATGTTAACTCAAATATTAGCGTCAGCTATAATTTTGGATATGTTTCGTGTTAACTTACCGATACCGGCGGCCAGCAGTAAGAGGAAAACAAACAATTTGGAATAATGGTTATTCGCTCAACAGGATTGCATATACTTGTAAGTACTTTTAATTCCACAATAATGTCTTAATTACACCAATTAATAATTGCAACAATTTTTTTATGCATGTTTCCGCTTTGCCTTCTCTGTTGTGAATTTACAAAATTATGGTGAGAAGGAAAGAAATTAAATATACGTTGCTTGACATTGAAGGAAATATTTATATCACATACTGGTAACGAACAAGGAGTAGTTCCACTACATTCTAAAATTTTTTGGAACTGAACACTTTATTACAATATATTAGATCGCGTTTATTGGCCACTAACCCCTCCCATCACTTTTTTCTTACTCTCACTGTTCGTTATCCTCTTTATCATTAAATTTAAGTTTCTATTCGTCTTTATTTCATTTATTGTGTGCATCTGGCGTTTTGCCAATTTGCTTCTATCCTCACATTAAGTAATGGTTTCCGTTCTTGATTTTTGCCACAATTTTCACAAATAAGCGCATAAAAATCTAGCGATCTTCAGTTCATACATTAGCACTTTAAATATGTGTAAAAGAGAAGAAGCTGCAGCGAAGTCAGTCTTCACTTTTGAAGACGATTACTCCAAATATATTAAGGACTATTTAAGGGCATGCTCCTGGAGTTTCCGGTCTCTAAATTGGGAAGGTGCCACTGCACAAAAGTTAATAATCTCGTGCGGGAAAAGGCTGCCCAAAAAAGCAATGGACGTGATAAGAACGCAGACGAGTAGGCCCTTGTGACGTTTCCTATAGAGGTGCCTTAATTCGGTATGGGATTCGTGGTGGGAGAAGAAAACGGGAAAATGTCGAAATTATGTGTTTATATGTTGTATACATATACGTGCTGTTCAACGACGATTGCATTTCTTTTTAAAGCTAAATGTATGCGTTATTTTTACTTGCATATTGACATTCACACACTGGTATTTGGGAAATAATAAAAATTTAATTAGCCATTTTTTTAAACATTTTGCTAGAACAAAAAAAAATGGTATAATTTAGTATCAGCCGAAACACTGTACAAAGTTGTATATACTCTCACCTTAAGCTTGTGAGGCGTGTTTAAATTTATTCAACAGAGTTTTGCTAAAAAGTTACCGTTAACTTCAATGTAAATGCAACACATTATGTACGCTCTTTTGGCTAAGGCAAGAGGAGTATAATGTGTTTTTAACCTGCTATACCCGACTCAGCTTGGGCACAACATACCAACTTTTGATTTTACAGCTGCTTTTGGTGTACGAGTTATAATACATTATTTAGTTTTCAACAAATACATGATTATGAACGTAGATGAAAGAAAATACATTGCATCATTCAATTCCTTCCGTCATCAAATATTGTTCACGTATATAAACCCTCTTGCATGAAGTGTATACTTATATTTGTTGCATTCAAAACAAAAAGCTTATCACCTGGACCCATTCAAAATGCTGAAGGCATTGAGAATGAGATTTTAATTTTGCATAATTCGAGAGCCATTGTGTGGTCGTAATGAAGTTCGGAACGTTGTTTTTCAGCCATTCTTGGTTCATCAAATATTTATTCTAATAAGTTTCAATAATTTCGTAGTTTCTGCCAGTAGAGTATTTCACACCCTCTTTTACCCTCACCTTACAACATTAAAGAACATTGTAGTTATGCTATAAATATGTCGCCTGCTTTCACACCAAACCATACTTGCTGATATACATATATACTAGGGTGTTTTTTTTTCTTTGAACTATTAATTTTTTTCAGTCCCGTCACGATATTTTCTTGGAAATACCCGGAAAATTTTAGCCCTTAATATTAAAATTAAGAACTGGACGAAGGCCTGTAAAAATTTTCCATAGAAAATACACTACAATCGTGAGTTTTTATCTTTGAATTCCTACAGATCAGAGGTATTTTATGACATCGCTTTGAGTTTAGACGCATATTTCTCAGAATTGTTCACTCTACAAAAGTGCCCAGTGCAACAAAGTTGTAACTCACACCGGCGAGGTAGTCCGGGACTCTAAATTTTACACGACAAAATTGTAAGAAATTTTATTTGCTATAAAAAAGGTCCAAGGTCAAAATCGCTATCATTAATACTTCTCGAGATATTCAGCTTTTTAAGTAACGTTTTTCTGGCTAAATATCACACAAATAACTTGAAGCTATTCTCTTCCTTAGGAACATTGAATAGGTGTTAAAAAAAAAGATTTTAACCTAACTGTAAACTGAGCTATATGCTTACCATATTTTTAAAATTTGTTGAGTCTTTCAAAAAACAAATAATTTGTATACTCTTGTAAAATGTATAACAGTTTTGTTCACCTAAAAGTACTCAAATGCCACATACTTATAAAGCACACACATTGCACGATATTTGCGGTACTATAGCTTTTGTTATAGCCCCGGTACCCGGGTGCCTAAACACTTTTTGTTAGTTTAGGAAACGTAGTAAATTATAATTATATAATTTTATTCGAACTACACTTTAAATTCAACTTACACGAACATTTTCATTTTGAACTATGGTGCGATTTAGTTAAGTTACGTACCCTAGATAGTTACTATTAATATTTACATAAAGTGGTTTTTTCAGAATGGAGTTGGACTACATCTTCATCAGCTTCTTATGAATTACAATCTTACCGTCTGCCGAAGTTAAATAAAATAAGCTGTCTATCGATAACATTCTGATCTATTAATCAATCATACTCTTGATTAACAGTGGTAAACTAGAAGGACTTTCATTTCACCTAATTAAGAGACGAAAACATAAATTTAATGAGCCCGAAATCTTTACAGATGCACAAAACATTCAAACATTCTCATAAAAACTGAGCTGATGCAGATACGTGTATTTACCCTCACGCAGCGAATTTGGTGAAGTTTAAATGAACAAAGTGAGCAACGGCGTATACGTGACAAATCATATTTCGCACGAATCTTCGAAACTGACGTTTACTACACTAAGTGAAATATGCAGCGATGTGGGTCACTCAGTGGAAACAATGCAAACCAGATGCTTTATGAATGCGAGGAATGAAATGCCACAACTTTATAAATACTGGAAAACATGCGGAAGTTCATGTGGACAATTCGCAATGACATTGAGTTGAATCAGACAATGTAAAATTATTTGCAGCAAAAGTACATCTCCAATAGTTTCACCACAGGAAATAAAAAAACTGAAAGTTACATTAAATTGGACGATAACGCATCAGCAATATGTCGCTGTTTGTATAAGAAATTTAACAATAGCTGGTTACGTATTGAGAAAATGCAACGTATTTTAACAAAAAATGTGGTTTGAAGGAAACTGTAGAGGTCCCTACATAAGGAGAATCAAAACACTTTTATCAGTTTGTTCATAATGCCGCTATATTGTCATTGGACTCTGGTGACTCCAAAGTTCATATGAAATTTTAATTCTCATCGTATTTTGTGGTGCTACAATGTAATGCATACCCTAACACTAAACTTTGTACATATATTTGTTAATTTAGTTTATTCCAGACCCAAAGAGTAAACAGATACAAGGTGCATTCCAAAGTTAACAAGACTTAAAAAAACAGAACAAATGTTTTTCTTTTCTTCAAAATGGCCTACTTCTGCTTCAATACCGCTTTTTGCACGGTCCAAAAGCATGTCGGACGGGTGTTTTTTGGCTCGTTGGTCACCGTGGCCGCCAGTATGCCGGTGCAAGTCTTTTGAATGGCCTCTACGTCTGCATAACGCTTTCCTTTCATGGGAAATGCATTTTTCCGAAAAGAAAGAAGTCGCACGGTGCCATATCAGATGAATACGCGGTTAATGATTAAAATGTGATTTTTGGTCAAATAATCGATCACAAGCGTCGATCGATGAGATCGATTCTGAGCAATTTTTGGTCGTTAGTTGTGCGGAACAAACCGTGCACACACCTTTCGTAAGCCCAAATGTTCGGTCAATTTATGTCCTCATCGCCATAAGCTTGTTTCATCAATTGAAACGTTTCGGTAAAAGTTTTACCAATTTTGAAACAAAATTTAATGTTGGCTTTTTGTTCGAAGATCACTTTCGCACCGATAACGCAAACACACTGACACTTAAAACGCAATAACTTCACTTCCAATGAAATGATGAAATGTCATGAAATTCTTCCCTTTTCTGCTGCAAAGAAAGAGGTGATAGAAAAAAACGAAGAAGAAAGTCTTAAATATTATCATATTTAAACGGTTGCAAAGTGCACATCAGGGGCTGGAGCAACTAATATTACTATAATTACTTGTTCCTAATGTTCATAATAAAGTAAACATATTTGCCTTAAATCTTTTACTGTATAGTTCAAAGGTTTCATACATTTAAGCTAATTCTTAATTAAGAATCGTTATCCATACATATCAGTATCACCTATTTTACGTGGATTAATTTATAGTTAATTCTAAAATTTTGAAATCTTTCGGCATCGTATTGAGACGAACTGATTGGACCTTTTCAGTGTGGCTATAGGCCTCGAAAGTCAACATCTTCTTACTCATAGGCATAGGTAGCGCTTAGGCGGTTATCGCCAAGATAACAACAACGCGCCAGTCGCTTCTCCTTTTCACTGTTTGACGCCAGTTGGAGATTCCAACCAACACCAGGTTCTTTTACACCTGGTCCTTCCAATGGAAGGTCTTTCTCTTCCTCTGCTTCCCCTGGTGGGTACTGCGTCGAACTTTCAGTGCTGTAGTGTTTTCGTCCATACGTATGTCAACAACTGACCAGATATTCACCATGCGCCAAATCAATCTTGGAAAAGATCTTCGTCGATTTTTAAGCTGCTTTTGACAGCACGAATAGGAGATGGCCCTATGCCGCGATATCTGAATTTGGTATATCCTCAAAACTAATACGGCTATACAAATTGACGTTGAGCAATACCAAAACATTCGTCAGGATCGAAAACCGATATCAAAAGAGACTCCAGACAATGTGACTCCCTATCATGCGACTTCTTCAATCCACTCTTGGAGACTTTAATTCAAACTGCAGAGCTAAATAAAACAGGAACAATCTTTTACAAGAGTGTACAATTGCTGGCATACGCCTAAAATAGTGATATAGTTGGCCTCAACAACCGAGCCGTTAGCTCTGCTTTCTCCGTACAGGATAAGGAAGCGCAGCGTATGGGTGTGGCAGTGAACGAGGACAAGACGAAATGCCTTCTGACATCAAATAAACAGTCGTCGTCGTACTCGCTATTTGGCTCCCATGCCGCTGTTAACAGTCATAACTTCGAAGTCGTAGACAATTTCGTCTATCTTGGAAACAGTATTAACACCAACAACAACCTCAGCCTCGAAATCCAATGTAGAAAAACTCTTGCCAACAGGTGCTACTTCGGATTGAGTAGGCAAAGTCCTCTCTCGACGAACAAAGATTCGACGGAACAATTAGCTGTACGAGTGGTACGATGACATTTACATAGTTCAGGGAAGTAAGAGACAGCGACTACGCTAGCTAGTTCATGTCATCCATTCCAGCTCTTAAAGTATTCGAAAGTAAAGTAGGACCTCAACTCCGTTTGAAAGACCAGGTGGAGAAGGACCTGGTTGTACTTGGAATTACCAATTGGCGACAAACAGCGAAAAGAAAGCACGACTAGGCGCTGCTGTAAACTCGGCTATAACCGCGTATTCGGTGTCAAAGCCAATTAAGGATAAAAAATTTATATCGACAGGTGACTGTATTCAATTTTTTAAACGACGACATTTACTCCATGCCTTTTAGGCATGATTTTTCTAGAAATTCTTTGAGGCTTTTACTTTTGGAGTGGTCAAAACATAAGTTACATAGAAGAAATCCCAGTACTTAGCAGTCATAAATGGATCGGTCTTATAATTTTCAACAAAGTTTATAGACGATTTTTTGTATGTACTGAAGAGACTGTGCTTGCAAAGCATCATCATCCCAAAATGCAGACGTTATAACTTCGCCAACTACTCTTAGACTGTTGCGATTTGCCATTTCCTATGACCGGAATCATAGTGTGCAGTCCCCTTTGATGACTGTCGATTGGACTTCGGATGGAAATGTTGAAGCCATGTTTCATTCATTGTCACATACCGGTGCAAAAATTGGGGTTCATTACGCTTGAAGATCTCCAAATGCTCCTCCAAATCATGAACTCGTAGCAATGTTTGATCAAAATTGAGCTCGCGCGGCATCTACTTTGCACAAAGCTTTCTCATACCCAATTATATGTTATCATTCACACATCACACGTAAAGTTTATATTTTTGGGGTGCCTGCTATTTGGAACAATTTCAGTGTACGTTAAATAATTTTAATGTTTTCATCGGTAACTCTTTTACGCTTCCACTGAGTTCACGTCTAAACTCAGCATAGCAATCATTGATGGTTGATCTTCCTGGGGCACGAATCTTTTGAAGGTAAGGGCTAACTAAAGAGCTCAGTCGCGCTATCTTTGTGTTAGGGCGGAAACATTTCGACTGAACTGTTACATAAAGTGGGCTTAAAACGGGTCATTATTTCCCCTAGCTCCCATATTCTTAATATAATAATAAAACTTCTGGCCTGTGATTGTATGTAATGGATGCACTACTTCCTATTCTTAATTCAAATATTTACAAAAATCATGTATATAATGTCTTTGTATATTTTAAGGATTATGACTATTAACGATATAAATAGCATTTCATTTCATTATGAAACTGTTGATTGACCTGTACTTTTATTATAATTACTACTCCACAGAAAGCCTATTATGTTTAAATCTGAATTTATCTGATATTTGCTTCGCAATATTTTTAAGACCTTTGTAAATGTACTACCTGCCAAAAACCATATCTTCTTCTTCTTAATTGGCGTAGACACCGCTTACGCGATTATAGCCGAGTTAACAACAGCGCGCAAGTCGTTTCTACTTTTCACTACGTAGCCAGATCCTTCTCCACCTGGTCCTTCCAACGGAGTGGAGGTCTTCCTCTTCCTCAGCTTCCCCCGGCGGGTACAGCGTCGAATACTTTCAGAGCTGGAGTGTTTCCATCCATTCGGACAAAGCCAGCGTAGCCGCTGTCTTTTAATTCGCTGAACTATTTCAATGTGGTCATATATCTCGTACAGCTCATCGTTCCATCGAATGCGATATTCGCCGTGGCCAACGCGCAAAGGACCATAAATCTTTCGCAGAACTTTTCTCTCGAAAACTCGCAAGGTCGACTCATCAGTTGTTGACATCGTCCAAGCCTCTGCACCATATAGTAGGACGGGAATTATGAGTGACTTATAGAGTTTGGTTTTTGTTTGTCGAGAGAGGACTTTGCTTCTCAATTGCCTACTCAGTCCGAAGTAGCACCTGTTGGCAAGAGTTATCCTGCGTTGGATGGTGGTGTTTACGCTGGTTCCAAGATAGACGAAATTATCTACGACTTCAAAGTTATAACTGTCAACAGTGATGTGAGATCCAAGTCGCGAGTGCGACGACTGTTTGTTTGATGACAGGAGAAATTTCGTTTTGCCCTCGTTCACTGCCAGACCCATTTGTTTTGCTTTGTTGTCCAGTCTGGAGAAAGCAGAACTAACGGCGCGGGTGTTAAGGCCGATGATATCAATATCATCGGCATACGCCAGCAGCTGTACACTCTTATAAATGATGGTACCTTCTCTATTAAGTTCTGCAGCTCGAACTATTTTCTCCAGAAGCAGGTTGAAAACGTCACACGATAGAGAATCGCCTTTATCTGAAACCTCGTTTGGTATCGAACGGCTCGGAGAGGTCCTTCCCGATTCTGACGGAGCTTTGGTGTTGCTCAACGCCAGCTTACACAGCCGTATCAGTTTTGCGGGGATACCAAATTCAGACATCGCGGCATAAAGGCAGCTCCTTTTCGTGCTGTCGAAAGCAGCTTTGAAATCGACGAAGAGGTGGTGTGTGTCGATTCTTCTTTCACGGGTCTTTTCCAAGATTTGCCGCTTGGTGAATATCAGGTCGGTTGTTGATTTGCAAAGTCTAAAGCTACACTGATAAGATCCAATCAGTTTGTTGACGGTGGGCTTTAATCTTTCACACAATACGCTCGATAGAACCTTATATGCGATGTTGAGGAGGCTAATCCCATGGTAGTTGGCGCAGATCGTGGGGTCTCCTTTTTTGTGGATTGGGCAGAGTACACTTAAATTCCTTATCCTTATCAGTTCTTCGCCGCCGTGTTTGAATAATTCGGCCGGCAATCCATCGGCCCCCGGTTCTTTGTTGTTCTTCAGACGGTTAATTGCTATTCGACTTCTTCATGGCCGGGAAATTGAACGTCTGCTCCATCGTCATCGATTTGAGAATCGGGTTCGCCTTCTCCTGGCGTTGTACGTTCACTGCCATTCAGCAGGCTGGAGAAGTGATCCCTCCATAATTTAAGTATGCTCTGGGCATCGGTCACTAGATCACCTTGGGGGGTTCTACAAGAGTATGCTCCGGTCTTTAAACCTTCTGTAAGTCGCCGTATTTTTTCGTAGAATTTTCGAGCATTACCTCTGTCGGCCAGCTTATCAAGCTCTTCGTACTCACGCATTTCGGCCTTTTTCTTTTTCTGTCTGCAAATGCGTCTCGCTTCCCTCTTCAACTCTCGGTGTCTATCCCATCCCGCACGTGTTGTGGTTGATCGTAACGTTGCGAGGTAGGCAGCCTGTTTTCTCTCCGCTGCGACACGGCACTCCTCGTCGTACCAGCTGTTATTTTGCACTTTCCGAAAACCAATGGTTTCGGTTGCAGCTGTACGTAAGGAGTTTGAAAGTTCCCTTATACCGAGTTGTTGACGAGTGCTCTCAGAGAGCAGAAGTGCAAGCCGGGTAGAAAATCATTCGGCTGTCTATTATGGTTGCAGCTTCTCGACGTCGAGCCTTCCTTGTGGTTGTTGGCGTGCGTTTATTGCTGCACAGACACGGTTGCGAGCCTTAGCTGTAACAAGAAAATGGTCCGAGTCGATGGTAGGACCTCAGAGCGCACGAACATCTACAACACTGGAAACGTGTCTTCCGTCTATCACAACATGATCGATCTGGTTGTTAGTTTTTCGATCCGGAGACCGCCAGGTAGCTTGATGATTCTTCTTATGCTGGAATCTAGTACTACAGATAACCATATTTCGGGCCCCGGCGAAGTCAATCAGCCTCAACCCATTTGGGGATGTTTCGTCGTGGAGGCTGAATTTACCGACCGTAGTGCCAAATATACCTTCTTTGCCCACCCTGGCGTTAAAGTCGCCAAGCACGATTTTGACATCGTGGCGGGGGCAGCCTTCATAAGCGCCCTCCAAGCACTCATAGAAGGCATCTTTGGTCACATCGTCCTTCTTTTCCGTCGGGGCGTGGGCGCAGATCAGCGATATGTTGAAGAACCTCGCTTTGATGTGGATTGTGGCTAGACGTTCATTCACCGCTGTGAATGATAGTACTCGGCGACGGAGTCTCTCTCCTACCACGAATCCAACACCAAACTTGCGCTCCTTTATATGGCCACTGTAGTAAATTTCACAAGGACCTACTCGTCTCTGTCCTTGCCCCGTCCATCGCATTTCTTGGACGGCGGTGATGTCAGCCTTTGTTTTTACGAGGACATCAACCAGCTGGGCAGCGGCACCGGCCCAAATAAGGGACCGGACATTCCAGGTGCATGCCCTTAATAACATATATGTAAGTCATAAAAATTTCACCCAGAAAATACGATAATTTTGATTTTTCTTTATATATTTGGGTATTTTGGACTCACACATATGACATATGTAAGTTTATCAGCATCCCAGCAATGGCGTGGGAGTTCATAAATACCTATTTACAGGGTTTGTCCGGAAAGTAATAGGACTGAGTCGATTTTAAAAAATGTATTTAACTAATTGTTACAATTATTTAAAAACTTTCAAAATAGGCTCCTTCTGCGTAGATGCAGCACAACCAACACGATTTCTATGCATGACGGCGTCACGGAAGACATTCTCCGGAATAGCCTTAAGAGCCGAAGTGCATGTTGCTTGGACAAATGCTTCTTTGTCTCGAGATCATACTCAAAGATCCATGCCTCATCAGCTGTGATTACGTTATTCAAAAATTGAGGGTCACTTTTACACATGTTCAAATTTTCTTGGCACACTTCCAATCGCCGCAATTTCTTGTCGTCAGTGAGAACTTTTGAGATCATCTTCACGCACACCTTGCGCATGTTCAAGTTCTCCGTTACAATGACATCAACCACATATTTTGATAAATTTAACATCTGGGCAATTAAACGGATACTTAGTCGACAGTCTGAATTCAAAACTTTCCGCATACGAGTCACATTGTCGGTGTTTGTCGAAGTCATATGTTTCCTTGCAAGGTGTTCATCATTCGCGACCCTCCAAAAAAGCCTGGTGCCACCGAAACACAACACTTCTCGCTAAAGCAACATCTGGGTAAGTCTGCTTGATCATATCAAATGTCTCTGTCGCAGATTTACCGAGTTTCACACAGAATTTATTCGCGTAGCTCTGCTATAACGAACGCTGCATTTTCGCCTTGCACCACTCATAGAAACACGTAGCGTGTAAGTGTTTGTCTTGACTCACCAGGTGCTCGAGACAACTGACCAGCCGCTTTTTCGTCAGCTAGGAACGCCTTCAGTCGCGGCGGAAGAAAGTCAGTCCTATTACTTGCCGGACAATCCTTGTATATCTGCAATGTTCTTGCTCGCGACAAATAAGATAATAGAAAATACAGTCAATTGCTTTGTTAGAGTTTCTTGAATTTGCAGCTCACGGTTCCAATTTTCGTTTTTACTGGGAACGATTTTCGTTTAAAATTGCATGAAAGATGAAACTGTTAAAGAATCACATCCCAAACTTGTCTATTTATCCCGCAAAGGTTAACATCTAGTAGAAATAATTCAATTTACTTCCATTTAAGCGACTTTGTCTTTTGTTACTTCACTTCACTTGGATACTTGGAGTGGAGGCAAAAGTGGTACCAATAAAGTAAGGAAATAAAGTTGTTGAAACATTACGTAAATATCATAAATAATACAGAAGATCAAGTTTGATCAATTTGTTTTGAATTATGTATTGTGTGTGAATTACAATATGCGTTCCAAAGTAAACATTACTTAAAAAAAAACAGAACAAATGGCCTTTTTCGGCAAAATCAATTTATTTGCACGGTCCAAAAGCATGTCGAACGAGTATTTTAGCTCGTTGGCCGGTATGGCCGCCAGTATACCGGTGCAAGCCTTTTGAATGGCCTCTACGTCTGCATAATGCTTTCCTTTCATGGGCAAATGCTTTTTTCCGAAAAGGAAGAAGTCGCACGGTGCCATATAAGGTGAATACGGGGAGTGGTTAATGGTTAAAATGTAATTTTTGGCCAAATAGTTAATCGACCACAAGCGTCGATCGAATGTTCTGTAAAAATGCGATAAATCGATATTTTGGAGTTGTTTAATTCCATTTCCATGAATTTCAATGATGATTTCGGCTGATCTTTGATGAATTCACGCACAGTTTCGATGGAATTTCCGGCGATCACAGATTTTGATTGGCCAACATGTTGATCGTCATTTATGTCCTCACGACCACTTTGAATACGTTGAAACCACTCGTGAACTCTGCTACGAAATAGGCAATCATCGCCATAAACTTGTTTCATCAATTGAAAGAAACGTTTCGATAAAAGTTTTACCTATTTGAAAACAAAACTTATTGTTGGCTCTTTGTTCGAAGCTCATTTTCGCACCGATAACACAAACGTACTGACACTTAAAACGCAATAACTTCACTTCCAATCAATGGAACAATTCTCACTGGACATTCGATAAAGACAGCAGATTCTAACGCATCCAAAGCGAAAGAAAGTTGGCAGCCTTTTTTTAAAATTGTGTTTTTTATTTTAAATTATTTGTAAGATCGAGGTCTAAATATTCGGTACCAAAGGTCTTGAACATCTCATATTGGATTTTAACAATTTTTGGTCATAAAGTGGCATACACTAAAGGTATTACTCGTGAAAGGATTAATCCCGTTATATTAATTGCTTCTGGATTTGTGTACTGAAAACTGAACGAGTCGAGTGGAATTTAAAACTGTGACAACGTAGGCGTGGTTGTTGTCTGATTTCGTCCATTTTCACAATGTGAAAAGAATGCCACGTTCCAAATGTTGGCGAAATCGGTTTGTCGGGTTCCGAGATATGGGATTTAACCAAAAAGTGAGCGGTGCCACGCCTATCGTCCAATTTTCATACCGACTTCAATAAGGCTTTCTGATTTCATACCGGTGGCAAATTTTTACGTCTCAGACGTATTTAGTTATTAATTTATCGCGCTTTTAGTAGTTTTGAACAGTACCGTTATATGGGCAATGAGTGGGTTTTTCATCCGATTTCGCCCATTTTCACACTATCCGTAGTAAATCTTGTGGTATTTATGCCGGGCGAATTTGATTGTTGTAGCTTTAGAGGTTTAGGAGATATGCACATTAAACATATAAGGATGCTGGGCCAAGCCCAATTTTTCAATTTTTTTTTTCCACAGGTGCGCCTTCCTACTGTGATTCCCTGTGCCAATTTACAGTTTTTTTTTATCTTAATTTAGTCTTTAGTTATGGTATTTTATGGTTTTCGGTTAATGGTGATTTGTGTGGCTGGCAGTGGTCCGATTGCGCCCATCTACGAACCCGTATTTTTTTTTGTATTAAGAAACTTGTATATTAAGTTTCATCAAGTTATCTAAATTTTTATTCAAGTTACTTCTTGCTCGGACGGACGGACAGACGGACAGTCAAACGGATTTCAACTTTTCTCATCGCCCTGATATTATATATATATATAACCCTATATCTAACTCGATTAGTTTTAGGTGATACGTACAACCGTTTGGTGAACAAAACTATAATACTCTGTAGAAACTGGTTGCAAAAGTCCAGTTCATTTCAGATAAATTAAGAAAACATCTAATATGAATACCCAAAATAATCAAAACCATTTAAATTTCTTTTATAATTCGTCAAAGCCAATTAACTTATTTCTGAATTGTGGGACCATGAACGGTATAATAGAAAAGTGCAAGAAAATTCACTATACTCGTATTTAGTCAAAACTCTGTATTATCACAAAAGTCGACAAAAATTTGAAAACTGATATACGGATATAAGTAAGAATTTATTAGAAAAAAATATATGTATATACTTTTATATGTACATTTAATGCAGTCACCCTTTATATTATAAAGCAAGCAAGAATTTTGAATCTTTTAACGCTCATATGTAGAAACAGGAATAATAAAATAACGTCCTTGTTAGTTTGCAGGAAAATTCAAATTAATTGCTTCATTAACAATTATGTTTTAATTTAGAACAGCTTGAACTACTGTAATGCTGTTTTAATTTTATTATTCTCATTCTATACTTAATGTAAAATGGTGTTAATGAGCCTGCTCAAAGGAAAGTATCTCAAATGTAAATATACAGATCAACTGCAACGTTGTCTGCCTGTCGCTCCTTCGTATCGCATTACTTAGCCATCGCTTGTATTTTCGCAATGTCATTAATGCTTAAGTTAATCGCCCAACTGTGTCCGTGCGCATTTTTTACATTATATCAAATATCATATTATATTTTCTGAGGGGTTATTATTATACAGTACTTTTTCTATGTATTCGCATGTATTCGCAGGTGCTTGCTAAAAGTAAATATTTAGCGACACAAAATGCCTCAATAATTTTTTATAAATTAATATTTTGTTTTCAATAAAAAACATGGGGAACAATAAAAGAGAAAGTGGATGTGTAAAAGCTTTTACGACATGTTTGTCTCTTTCCTGAAAAAGAATACAATCAATAATTTTTTCTTATTTTTGAGATCAGTACATTCATATTTCAAAACTTTGAATGTAGTAACATATAATAAAAATAAATAATAGGTAGCCAATTACTATTATTTTAATTAAATTCACTGCACAATTTTGTAAGAGAACAGAATTGGAAATAAGATACAAAACCACAACTATTCTCTATTTGACAGTTCATCATTTGCTTTTTAATATTTTTAACGTTTGAGCCATTAATAGTTATTGACACAAATTCATTTAGTACATCATTTTTGAGAGGACATTTCATTTTTGAAAATATTAAGAACGCTAAAAAAACCATTAAAGTGTCTTTCTAAGAAAATTTAAAGTTCTGCAATCAACTTTTCATTTGATTCAAAGGGAAGAATACTACAAACATATTAATATAGTATATTATAAATATTTTGCATAAAGAAAATATTGTTTAGAGTACAGAAATTTGGGGACAAAGTCATCACCAAGGTGACATTGTTTTTTTTCATCTAAAGAGCAGCTAAAATAGAAGCAAAAACAAACTCCCTTTGTAATGCTGAACGGCGCGCATTTAGGGGTTTATAAGCTTCCCAGGTGTGTGTTCATGATACAGTTTAATGCAATGAAGAGAAAATAGCATGAACAATTTGTAAGCGTTCCTTTCATAAACAAATACATACTGGGTGTAATGATACAAACGTGCTTGCTTAGAACCGTTGACATAGAATCTACTAAAAGCATTGTGAATGAGAATGAGAGAAATTGACTGATAAAATTTTACTGTCGTAAAAATAACGACAGTTCAAGTATCAAAAACATTGTTAAATATTGCCAAACTTCAGCAGAATATAAACTCAGAGAGACATACATGCCTTCACATGTTAACCATCTGTGTGAGTGATGCTATTTGGTTTTTATATACACAATTGTTTTTTTTTTGTTTTTAGAAATTAACTCAGATCTGATATGAAGTGATAAAATTTTGAATATTTATTTATTGACAAGGTTTATGTATTCATTACAGTACTGTCAACTCTATAATGATTATAAATAAAAATTTTTATTAGATTGCAATATCCTGTTCTGTGTTAGCAAATTGTATAACAAATAATAATAATTTAAAAATTGAGAAATGGATTTAAATATATTCACTCCAGCGTTACCACAAAAAGCTTTACTAGTATGGGAGGACTCGCTCTTAACACAAAAAATCCCTTCATAGCAAAAAATATAAGAAATTATTACAAAATTGTTTTTCAATATTCTATATCAAGTGGTATGTATATATAGAAATTGCATTACAGATAAATTAGTCAACTTATACAACATTATACAGAGTGAAATTGCATATAACTAATTTATTCGTAAAAGTCTAATAACGCACCATAAGCAATCAACAGCATTGTCTCACCAATCCAAATGGCTATTGACATAAGTGATTAAATGCCGTACAAAAGAGCTAGCACTAAGTGGTCGTTACAACACAATTACGTGCATAACGTGTATTGCTCTAAACCAATATTTCATATTCACTTATGTGGTAGCTCCTTATATTACGTAGTCGGTGACTTGGCGTATGAGTAATATTCTGCATAATACAACCTTAGTAACTCAGCAACGCCTTTATATTATCGTAGTGGGGGGTTTGCTTAGATGTATAGTAGGACATCAGAGCGAGTCGTGTCAGAGGGCCCACATCAAACTGAATCACTTTGGCAAGTAATAGGAATTTAAGTGAAGTAAAACGACTCAGTTAATTGCAAAATAGTACATTACTTCGTTACTAATAATTGTCTATATTTTCAATTATATAATTTACTCCGTAATGACTGAAATGGAAGCTTTAACGGAAATTACCCATAATTTAACAAACTTCTAGAAAGCCTTAGATATTTAGGAGCATAATTCTAACGAGGCCAAATCATTTTGAACTGAGATTTCTAAATACTGGCGAGGTGAATGTATGGTGTTGATATCTTCAAGGTCAGTGTATGATATGTGCATAAGTTTCAAGAACAAATTTACTTCTTCATCCATTATAGTGGATCATTTGAAAAATCTACGTTTAGGGCCAATAAAAGCGTTTAAGGATTATTTTCTCTTACTCAGTTATACTAGACGATATCTTGTGAAATGACAAAAAGACCCTTACAATGACGTGATTTTGTTTGTTGAGTTAGTATAGCATCTATATGCTATAATGGTCCGATATAAGCGATTAAGACAAATGAGCTGCTTCTGTGGGGATAAGGTCATCTGCAATACTTCATATAAACATTTCCAAACCAGAGGGATTAATCCAAGTAGCTTAATCGACATAACTCGTCATGCCGATAATTTACAAACGCGTATATTTTTTCTAGGTCTCGGCGTTTCCTTTTGGGTTTTTCATTCATGGCAAACTTGATATACCCTCTTTAGGACATAAATAGCTATGATGTATACACTGTTATAGATCATATCCAATAAATACGGCATATACCATTACTTACCCACTTTAAATCAACGGCTTAGACTATATGAAATGTTTCCAATCAGTTTGCTTTGTAATCGTTGCTTACAGAAGTAGTTTAAAAATTCCGCTAAGATTTGTCTTGCACAAAATCTCCATTTTGGGTTTATATTTATTTTTATAAACCAAAATTTAGTAATGGAACCTGAAGAGCTAAAATTTGCAAACATTGCAAATCACACGTTCTTCGAAGTAAAACACAACCGAACTCCATCAAAAAGCTAGTTTTTCGAACTTTTTCAACTTGAAAGGATCAAAAGGAAATACCTTCAGATGTTTGCAAAACTTAATATTAAAAATTGTTGTGAAAGAATTCGCTGTTGTATGTATTGAAATCATCCTCAAATGAGATATATGTATGTATGAGACATAAACTTAACCGAAGATGGCATATTTAATAAATCGAGCGCATATGTAAAACGTAAACAATAAGATCGAATTTGATAAAATTAGGGATATGAGATTAAGAACAAGCTTTGGACCAAATCCATTTATATCCAGCACTAAACCACTAATATAGAGTATTTGTTGTGAATGAGCCTTAATTTTTTCTGTTTGTTGGCATGACATTTATCAAACAACAAATTGGTGCCACTTAAATTTAGTGAAAGACAAATGGAAAACCGAAAAAACGCAGTTTTGCATCGAACTGAAATTGGCAAAGAAAAATGGGTTTATTTTAAGAATCCAAATCCTAGTGAAGCTGTTCAAATTAGTCGCTACAGAGAACAAATGCTTAATTTGAGCAATGTATTGATCGAAAAATGATCAGAATGGGCCAAAAAACACGGCAAAGTAATTTGGTTACACGAAAATGCACCTGCTCACAAAGAAAAATCGGTTCAGGATGCAGGATGGTCCGATTGAACCCTTTTGACAAACATACATACCATTATCAGAGAACTACTATTCCGGATATCTCAGATATTGACCTACATTTTCGATCAGAAGTAAACTATTGGTACCCGGGCCTAATTATTCGGTAGATAGGGGAGTGAACAGTTTCTGTTGGATTTGAACAATTTTTGGTCATAATGTGGCATACGCTAAGGGCATTATTCGTGCAAAGTTCAATGATTTGCGAACTGGAAAACGAACGAATCAAATGGAATTTAAAATTGTGCTATAGGGCGTGGTTATTGTCCGATTTCGCTCGTTTTTACAACGGGACACACAATATTAAAAAAATGCCACATTCCAAATTTTGTAGAAATCGGTTGGTCGCGTCCCGAGATATGGGATTTAACCAAAAAGTGAACGATGCAACGCCCATCGTCGAATTTTCATACCGACTCCAACAAGGCTTTCTCATACCATCCCGATGACAAATTTTTACGTCTCAGACGCATTTAGTCATTGGTTTATCGCGCTTTTAGGAGGTTTGAACAGTACCGTTATATGGAGAGTGAATGGAATTGTTATCCGATTTCGCCCTGTCGGTAGTAATTCTTATAGTATTTATGCTGGGCGATTTTTGTTGTTGTAGCTTTAGTGGTTTCTGAGATATGCACATTAAACATGTAAGGGGCTGGCGTCACGCCCACTTGTTCAAAACTCTTTATCCATAGGTGCCCCCCTTACTATGATCCCTGTGCTAAATTACAGTTTTGTATCTTAATTTAGTCCTTAGTTATGGCTTTTTATAAGTTTTCGGTTATTAGCGATTTGTGTGGCTGGCAGTGATCCGATTGCACCTATCTACGAACCCATATTTGTTTTGTACTAAGGAACTTGTATATAAAGTTTCATCAAGATATCTCAATTTTTATTCAAGTTACAGCTTGTTCGGACGGACGGACAGACGGACAGTCAACCGGATTTCAACTTTTCTCATCGCCCTGTTCATTTATACATATACTATATATAACCGTATATCTATCTCGAATAGTTTTAGGTGATACGTACAACCGTTTGGTGAACAAAACTATAATACTCTGTAGAAACTGGTTGAAAGAGTATAAAAATGATTGCGTAAGAACAACACTATAGGTCAAATTACCACTTTGTTGCAACCCCAAATTTTTTTTCAAGTTCGAGATACTTAAATACATAATCGGCAATCACCTGGGCAAAAGAAGATCTTCTTCTTTAATGGCGTCGATATCGGTGACGCGTTTATAGCCGAGTTAACAAGAGCGCGCTAGTCGTTTCTGCTCTTCGCAATTTGGCGCCAATTCGAGATACCAAATGCAGTGGAGTAGAGGTCTTCGTCGTCTTTTGACCCCCCGGGCGGTTATTGCGTCGAATACTTTCAGAGAAGTAGTATTTTGGTCCATTCTGATTATATGATCCAGCCAGCGTAGCCGCTGTCTTTTAATTTACTGAACTATGTTAATGCCGTCGTATAACTCATACAGCTCATCGTTTCATCGAATGCGAATTTTGCCGTGGCCAATGTTTAAGAAACCATAAATCTTCCTCAGAACTTTTCTCCCGAAAACTCCTAACTTAGACTCATCAGATATTGCCATCGGTCATGCCTCTGCACCATATAGCAAGATGGTCTTTGTTTGCCGAGAGTGGACTTTACTTCTCAATTGCCTACATAGATTCTAGACTGATATTGTTGTTGCTGTTAATACTGGCAGTTATCTACGACTTCGAAGTTATGACTGTCAACAGTGACGTGTGAGCCAAATAGTCGACTGTTTGTATTGCCCTCGTTTACTACTAGACCCGTGTCTTTCGCTTCCTGATCCATTCTGGAGAAAGTAGAACTAATGGCGCTGTTGTTGAGACCAATGATTTCAATATCATCGATAACTGTACATTTTCATAGAAGATGGCACCTTCTATATTTAGTTCGGCAGCTCGAATTATTTTCTCCAAAAGTAGATTGAAGAAGCCGCACGAAAGGGCATCGCATTGTCTGAAACCTCGTTTGATATCGAACGGCTCAGAGAGGTCCTTCCCGATCCTGACGGATTTTTTGGTATAGCTCAACGTCAGTTTATACAGATAAGGTCCAATCAGTTTGTGGGCGTTTTGTTGTAATAGGTGGGTGTTATGATTTCGCGGCCATTCACCAGGCTGGAGAAGGGTTCACTCCATAATCTCTCTGGGCATCAGTCACTATATCATCTTTGGGTGTTCTTGAATCCTTTTGTTAGTCGCCGCATCTTTTCTTAGAATTTTATACGTGCTTAAGAGCTAAAGGAAACCTTGAGCCGATATTTCGGTATAATGACACATTATTATTAAGAAAAGATCGCATATATCAAATAAATAACTCTGAGTTTTACTGATATGTTTGTCAAAAGTCGGGCATTGGCACTGACGTCAACATATTCGGTATCTAGCGGCCTTTTGAAGTTATGGCGCGTATTCGACAATTGTTAGGCGTGAGTCGAAATACCTTAACTTTATCCCGGTGGTTTTAATGTAGCTTGATTTGTTTAACGTAAAAGTGACAGATTCAGATGAAAGTGAGCACTTTGTTAAATGAAAAGTAGGTGCAGGCACTGTTCCAGGAAATGTCTTTGTGGTTTTATTCTATTTATCGCTGTCACTATCATTTAGTGGAAATGTTAGTGAATAACCAACGCTACCACAATGTGGAATATAAAATCCCTGAAGTTTTAAATGCTGAGTATACGAAGGAATACTTAATGTAATATTATTGCGGTCAAATTCTTTAAACAAAAAAGTAAAATACTCCAGAGCTTATAAAAAGATATGCTCGAATAAGTGATATTCGATAGCTCGTATTTATAGGTGTGAGAGTATTTAGTTGTATGCATGGACCGTAGACTGATACATTTTCGTAACTTAATGACTATTTATAAAAAAATTCGTTCTATAAGAATGTCAAACCTAAATATTTTGTTCAAAACCAATTAGCCCCATTAATTCTCATCATTCATTTTGATTCTTTATATCTGATATTCCCAATTCACGCCATTATCATTTAGCAATAAATTACGTTAAAAATTATGTGACGACTTAACACCACATTAATATAAAATTACAGATTATTTATTAAAACAACTCAGAAAACTTCTTTACTTGTTGGCGTCTATATGTACATATGTATATTTAAAATATTTTTGCTTGCTACAAACGACACAACAATAAATATTGGTCAACTTTTTTGCTACTCCTCTTCTTCTTCTTCTTCTTCTTTACCGACATACAGCGCTTACGCGATTATAAC
>NC_052499.1:40513005-40534172 GCF_016617805.1 Bactrocera tryoni
AATTTCCAATTATATATAGAATATTTACAATATTAAAAATGTCGCACTCCAAATTTTGTAGAAATCGGTTGGTCGGGTCCCGAGATATGGGATTTAAACAAAAAGTGAGCGGTGCCACGCCCATCGTCCTATTTTCATACCGACTTCAATAAGGCTTTCTTATACCATCCCGGTGGCAAATTTTTACGGCTCAGACGTATTTACTTATTGATTTATCGCGCTTTTAGTAATTTTGAACAGTACCGTTATATGGGGAGAAAATGAGATTTTTATCCGGTTTCGCCCTATCGGTAGTAATTCTTATAGTATTTATCCTGGGCAGATTTGGTTGTTGTAAGCCTGAGTGGTTAAGGAGATTTGCACATTAAACATATAGGGGGCTGGCGCCACGCCCACTTGTTAAAAATTTTTTATCCACAGGTGCCCCTTCCTACTGTAATCTCCTGTACCGAATTACAGTTTTATATCTTAATTTAGTCCTTAGTTATGGCTTTTTGTAGGTTTTCAGTTAAGGGCGATGTGTGTGGCTGGCAGTCCGATTGCGCCCATCTACGAACCGGTATTTTTTTTGTATTAACGAACTTGGATATCAAGTTTCATCAAGATATCTCAATTTTTTTTCAAGTTACAGCTCGCACGGACGGACGAACAGACAGACAATCAACCGAATTTCAACTTTTCTCGTCTTCCTGATCATTTATGTATATATCTATATCTATCTCGATTAGTTTTAGGTGATACGTACAACCGTTAGGTGAACAAAACTATAATACTCTGTAGAAACTGGTTGAGAGAGTATAAAAACAAGAAAAAACGTTAACTTCGGTTGCACCGAAGCTAAATACCCTTCACAGGTGCATTTCTGTTAGTAACTGCTATTCGGTTGTGGGCTATATGGATTAACCGATCGATCAATTTTCTTTGAGTTGTTCTTGGCACAGAAAATAAGATATACCAAGTTACGGTGGAATATATGCGCCAAATCTTGAAGGATTTTCCCGCCTGAAGCATTTTGATTCCGACCGTTCCAGTTTGTATGGCAGCTATATGTTGCGGTCAGTATGAAATTACGTTCCGACAAATGAGCGGCGAAGAAAATGGCGTTTGCAAAATTTCAAAACTGATATCTTAAGGCAGGGGACTGGTTCATTATGTAACACAGACAGACAGAGAGAGGTCAGCCGGCAGTCCCTGGCAAAGATTTTGGTATAGCTCAACGTCAGTTTACCCAGCCGTATTAATTTTGCAGATACCAAATTCAGACATCGCGTCATAAAGACAGTTTCTTATCGTGCTGTCAAAAGCAGCTATAGAGGTGGTGCGTGTCGATTCTCTTTTCCCGGGTCATTTCCAAGATTTGGTGCATGGTGAATATCTGGTCGGTTGTTGATTTTCCAGGTCTAAGGAAACACTGATAAGGTCCAATCAGTTTGCTGACGTTTTGTTGTAATGGGTGGGTGTTATGATTTCACGGCCAATCAGCAGGCTGGAGAAGGGTTCACTCAATAATCTCTCTGGGCATCAGTCACTAGATCACCTTTGGGTGTTCTACAAGGGTATGCTCCGGTCTAGAATCCTTCTGTTAGTCGCCGCATCTTTTCTTAGAATTTTCGAGCATTACCGCTGTGGGCCAGATTGTCAAACTCTTCATACTCACGTATTTCGGCCTTCCTCTTTTGCTGTGTGTAAATG
Organism: Bactrocera tryoni; assembly: GCF_016617805.1. Taxonomy (NCBI): domain Eukaryota; kingdom Metazoa; phylum Arthropoda; class Insecta; order Diptera; family Tephritidae; genus Bactrocera; species Bactrocera tryoni. Next base: position 40,514,698 of record NC_052499.1, read on the forward strand.
TGTCTCGCTTCCCTCTTCAGCTCTCGGTTGTTGTAGCCGATCGTAACGTTGCGAGGTACGCTGTCTGTTTTCTTTTCGGGCGACACGGTACTCCGCATCGTACCAGCTGTTCTTTTACCTTTTTCGAAAACCAATGGTTTTGTTTGTAGAAGGATCTAGATCGACTAAAATATCACATAATTTGACTATATAAATGAATTCATAAGTAGTACACGGAAGCTGGGATAGCGGTCAGATTTTATGAATTTTTCGGCATTAAACTATATTAAGGCGTGTAATACTGTTACACGATATATGCGGTACAAAACTAACCGGAAGTTTTGAATTGTTATGTTTAATACATAAGTCTAGGGGTAGTACTTAACCGATTTTATCCATTTTTGCCATTACAGCATATTATTACCAGAATCAGGTTATAAATGGTACAAAGTGTAGCGGAAGTTGGAAAGTACTTATATTACGTGCTTAAGAGCTAAAGGAAACATTGAGCCGATATTTCGGTATAATGACACATTATTATCTAGAAAATGTCGCATATATCAAATAAATAACTCTGAGTTTTACCGATATGTTTGTCAAAAGTCGGGCATTGGCACTGACGTCAACGTATTCGGTATCTAGTGGCCTTTTGAAGTTATGGCGCGTATTCGACAATTGTTAGGCGTGAGTCGAAATATCTTAACTTTATCGCGGTAGTTTTATTGTAGCTTGATTTGTGTAATGTAATAGTGACAGATTCAGATGAAAAAGAACACTTTGTTAAATGAAAAGTATGCGCAGGCACTGTTCCATGAAATGCCTTTGTGGTTTTATTCAATTTATCGCTGTCGCTGCCATTTAGTGGAAAGGTTAGTGAATAACAAACGCTACCACAGTGTGAAATATATAATGTTTGAAGTTTTTAAAAGCTGAGTATACGAAGAAATGTCTGAAGTTTCTAAAAGCTGAGTATACGAAGAAATACTTAATGTAATATTATTGCGGTCAAATTCTTTAAACAAAAAAGCACTCCAGAGTTTATAAACAGATATGATCGTATAAGTGATATTCGATAGCATGTATTTATAGGTGTGAGAGTATTTAGTTGTATGCATGGACAGTAGACTGATACATATTCGTAACTTAATGACTTTTCATAAAAAATTTCATTCTATAAGAATGTCAAACCTAAATATTTTGTTCAAAACCAATTAGCCCCCATTAATTCTCATCATTCTTTTTGATTCTTCATGCATGATACTCCCAACTCACTTCATTTACATTTAAATTATGTTAAAAATCAGCTGGGAAGTTGAAAACCAATATATTGTGCACAGGTGAGTGTCTGAGCAGATAGAATTTGAGATAGTGCAATTCATGTATTATAGGGGAGCTGAGCAGAACGTGGACATAAATGAATCGGTAATGAAGCGTGTATGTATGTGGCAATTTATAAATACATATGTACATATTCATATTTAAAATATTTTTGCTTGTTACAAACCACACAACAATAAATATTGGTTAAGTTTTTTGCTACTCCTCTTCTTCTTCTTCTTTACCGACGTACAGTTAACAACAGCGCGCCGTTTCTTCTTTTCGCTACGTAGCGCCAATTTGAGATTCAAAGCGAAGCTCGGTCCTTTTGTACCTGATATTTTCAACGGAGTGGAAGTCCTCCTCTTCCTCTGCTTCCCCCGGCGGGTACTGCGTCGAATACTTTTAGAGCTGGAGCTTTTTTTAATTGCTACCTCTCACTAGCTTTTAAAACCTTTGGTTTGGTTTGGTTTTGGTTTTGGTTTTAGTTTCCAGCATTCCTTTAAATTCTATTTTTCTCATCCCTAAAATTCTTTTGGAGAAAGAGTAAAATAGTCAGTTTTCTCACGCCTTTCACTTATCTAAACATCTTTTGTTCATTTTGTGGCGAAGATCAACTTTCGACCGCAATCGTGTTGATGCAATTTTGCTCCACTTATGTGAGTTGCTTTTACTCAGTTTAGTCAACTGCATAATGTCTTACAAAGAAATTTACTTCGTAATTTGGAAACCACTTGTAAGCGGAACGTTTATATGTATGTTCCCATTAATTTTTGGAGGATGGTGTAACATACTACCCGTTTAAGGGGGTACTTTCATGTGAACGCATACATTTTACCACTTTTTAGGAAAATTTATTTATGCGACAACAAAATTCAATCATTATACTCTCGCAACAATGTTGCTAACGAGAGTATTCTAGTTTTGTTCACATAACGGTTGTTTGTAAGTCCTAAAACTAAAAGAGTCAGATATAGGGTTATATATACCAAAGTGATCAGGGCGACGAGTAGAGTCGAAATCCGGATGTCTGTCTGTCCGTCCGTCTGTCCGTCCGTCCGTGCAAGCTGTAACTTGAGTAAAAATTGAGATATCATGATGAAACTTGGTACACGTATTCCTTGGCTCCATAAGAAGGTTAAGTTCGAAGATGGGCAAAATCGGCCCACTGCCACGCCCAACCGGAAACCGAAAACCTATAAAGTGTCATAACTAAGCCATAAATAAAGATATTAAAGTGAAATTTGGCACAAAGGATCGCATTAGGGAGGGGCATATTTGGACCCATTGTTTTGGAAAAGTGGGCGTGGCCCCGCCCCCTACTAAGTTTTTTGTACATATCTCGGAAACTACTATAGCTATGTCAACCAAACTCTACAGAGCCGTTTTTTTAAGGCATTTCCATATACAGTTCAAAAATGGAAGAAATCGGATAATAACCACGCCCACCTCCCATACAAAGGTTATGTTGAAAATCACTAAAAGTGCGTTAACCGACTAACAAAAAACGTCAGAAACACTAAATTTTACGGAAGAAATTGCAGAAGGAAGCTGCACCCAGGCTTTTTTTAAAAATTGAAAATGGGCGTGGCCTCGCCCACTTATGGACCAAAAACCATATCTCAGGAACTACTCAGACCGATTTCAATGAAATTCGGTATATAATATTTTCTTAACACCCTGATGACATGTACGAAATATGGGTGAAATCGGTTCACAACCACGCCTTCTTCCAATATAACGCTATTTTGAATTCCATCTGATGCCTTCTCTGTATAATATAGTATATACATTAGGAACCAATGATGATAGCGGAATAAAACTTTACAAAAATACGGTATTTGAAAAATATGTAAATGACGTATAATGAAATCTCGATTATCACTTTATTGTGCGAGAGTATAAAATGTTCGGTGACACCCGAACTTAGCCCTTCCTTACTTGTTTATTTTTTTATGCGACAACAAAATTCAATCATTTTAATATATTTTTATTTTGAAATGTACAAAAAATTTTTTTTTCCGTTTTTTACACTTTTTATATATATTTTTTAAATCAAAGTAGTCCCCAAAAAAAAAAGTAGTTTACTGGTCATGGTGACAGCGGCTGTTCATGTTGTCTGAAATAAAAAAATCGAATGAATTATTACTCAGTAGTTCTGCGGCTATCGTCTCTACCAAATATAATCAAGTTCATTAAAAAAAAATTGTCGAACTTCAAAAAAAAGGTACGAAAATCTTGTTTTTTTCGTTAAAAATCGTTAAAAAAATATGAAAATATTTTCGAAAATAAACAATTCTCGTAGGGACGATAACTATAAATGAGTAGAAGAACATATGTAAATTTTAAAGCAATCGGTTGAATACTTTTTTATTTCAGGACCATGACAGTTTCAGAAAATGATGATTCGAGAAAAATGCGTTTAGAAACGTAGCAGCAGACTTGTCACGGCGCCTGGTAGTCAGTCGCTTACGACACGTCGGCGACTATGAGCTGTAACTTATCAAATACTATGAATTTCGGTCTGAATTTTTCACAGTATGTTTTCAATACGTTTTACTGTCAAAATATAAAAAAAATCGATTTTTCGAAGTGATTACATGAGAATACCCCCTTAATATTTCAGCTGATTTGACAGTTCCGCTGCGCAGCAAATCAAGATTGTGTGGAATGAAAGTGACATGGTGACACTTCAAATTAATATAAGAATGAGCAGATGAAAACAGCTGACTTAAGTGTTACAAAGGCTCGTAACAGATTATTTTAGACATGCTTAGGGTTTGTCCACATATTCAAATTTATACACACCTTTATCAAAACTGTTGTTTGAATGTTAAAATAAATTTTGTTTCGGCTGGCACAAATTTACTAATAAGTTAAGACTCAATAAAGTAATGTTTTTAGATCTTTTATTAAATATTTGTCAATCAATTTTTGTATTTTAATTGTTTTCAGAAATATTCATGTAATGGATGTGCTTATGTGTTTTGATGGATCCTTAAGTATTTACTTCATACTTCCGTAATCGTTTTCATTAAATTACCAAAATTCAGTAAGTATTTAGTCGAAAGTATATTTATGTTATTTTAGCATTATTTTAGAATTATGGGTAAGACAGAAATTCACTGTCGTCGTTCTATATCCACACTTCTGACTTGGTACAACACGGCGAATGAGTATCACAGAACAATTAATTGCGGAACAGATTACTAACTAAATTTAGACGCGGAAGCATATGCCTCAATAAATGTTCTAAGCGTTATTCCCTATTTTTCTTTTCCGTGCTTTGCAAAGAGCATGATCGATGAAAATTTTTGACTATTACTAAAGCTCTCAACGAACGTTCACCAAAACAGAGAGAAAGAGAGAGAAGAATCAAGTTTCAATCATTAACAACAAGTTTCTGCCGAAGGTTTGAGTTTTTAACCTTCTCTAAAGCGTTTACTAATCCGGGAAGATTTTCCGCAAATGGCTTTATGACATCACTTCTGGCAAACCACTTTGTATAAGATAGACAGTGAAGAGGATTGGATTCTAATTAATCACTTATCAAAATTATTTTAGTTTTTAACTGTTAATTTCTTTTTTTTTTGGAAAAAACGGGCGCCTTCATTAACTCCAGGCTTGGGTTGAACTTATCGAGACTTAAACCCTTTTTATGTTTCAGTGGTTCAGTTGTAAGTCATGCTTAGCATAGGCATGTTGCATAGGAATGCACTCATATTGTCACATATCTCTTCAAGTCCTTATCTATGGGTTTATTTCTGCAAAGTTTTTCAATAAAAACGCTAAAATTTTTTTTTTAATAAATTGTTCGTTGGTTCATACCTCAGCTTAAAATCGAACTAAATGTCACGCTAGAGAATTCATACGGTCACACTGTTAACATGTTATTTTTTTTTTTTTCAATGGCTAATACTTATTTGGTTTTTTTTAAAGGTTTTTAATTCCAGTCAATCTTTTAATATATAACCATCGTTCAGCTCCTATGCAACACAGGTTACATAAATGGAGTCATGTAGTTGTGATGTTAATCATTCAATTTAGTGGACTAAATCTTAGAGTGTTGTGTCAAAATTGCTTAAAATGTGAAAATCAAGAAAACGTGATTTCAAATTCTGCTGACTATTCTAGTGATATTGTAATATATGAAATTCGGCTATATAATATTTAACGTGAAATATCGACACCTATGCTTTTTTTGAAACTATTGTTAGAGTACACAATTTCTTTCGTAACCATCTTTTTTTAAATTTATGCCGACAATTTATAATGACCTTATATTTGTTACTCATGAACGATGCTGGACATTTTTAATTAGCAACCTTACTTAAAAGTCAATTAGTCCAACATATCAAAAGAAAATGAATTTATGAATTACTTAATGAAATTAAAATAGTTAAATCATCGTTTTTGTGCTGTTTTGCTACTCTTTATACAACTTTATATATTAGCAAGCTCATCAGTAAAGTCATAAGCAAACACCCACATCAGAGATATTTATAATAAAATCAACTTAGTTATCTTATACGTAATAAAAATTACACCGAAGAGGCAAAATTTAATGATTTTTCGACTAACTTCATTAACATTTGTCATTAAACAAATATACTCAGTAGAACAGAAGATATTTGACCTATACACATATTCTGCATAAAGTCTGCTAGAAATCGAAAAGTATTACAAGTAGTATATAGAAACTGGGGTATGTAGGTAAAAGTGCAGCCCTTTCAAGCCCATTTGGCATTAGATGCACCGTTTTGATACACTATCTTAAAACCTTCATAACTATATTGTTTTCACATTTCATAGTTGCGCTCTTACCATTCGATGCCTTCAATGTAAGTACTTATCTCTGATATGCGTGTTGAAGATAGCCATTCAAGGTTAGGTAGCTGATGGATTCCAACTTTCTTTCGTGACCATCTTTTATTTAATTTATGCTGACAATTTTTGCCCTTATATTTGTTGCTCATCAGCAATGCTGGACATTTTTAATTAGCAACCTTAGTTAAAAGTCAATTAGTCCAGCATATCAAAAGAAAATGAATTTATGAATTACTTAATGAAATTAAAATAGTGTAATCATCGTTTTTGTGCTGTTTTGCTACTCTTTATACAACTTTGTATATTAGCAAGCTCATCAGTAAAGTCATAAGCAAATACCCACATACAAACAGTGTGGCATCTTAATACACTCATTTGGTTTAGACTCACTTAGCTTCATTACCACAGTTTGCTTCATATCAGAGATATTTATAATAAAATCAACTTAGTTATCTCATACGTAATAAAAATTACACCGAATAGGCAAAATTCAATGATTTTTCTACTGACTTCATGAACATTTGTCATTACACATACTTGACTCGGCAGTGAGTCAGTGAGTATTAAAGTAGTAATACCGTCTGAAATCTGTGTAAATGGTTGCTTTCCTCTCTATGCCCAGTAATTCCTATTAGAAGATGTCAGCTGAGAGTTATGAAAATCTCTAGAATATCATCCCGTCCCTACACCGCAGTACAATTTTGACCCGTCAATATAGATTAAGACAGTATGCTTCAACCTTACTAAACTTCTTCTACGTTCACGTCTAGAGTTCTAAACTGGAAGTAACTATTGATATCCAGCGTTGTTTAAAATTTCGCTGTGTCTATAATGCTCCCTCCACCAGTCTCCTTTATTATTACAGCAGAAAGTGTTGTCACTTCCCGAATGAAAAGGTCGATTGGCAGTTGAAGCAAAGACATTTTACGCGCTATTTGATTCACCATTGCCAATTGGTATCTGCTGTGCTCTAATCATAACAAAGAAATACATTAAAAGCTTTATTGATGATTGATGCTAATGCATGCTGTGTAACTGCTGTTGTTCAGTCCTTTGAACCAGTCACCTCAACCCAGGCCTCCTGTATAACGCTGATATCGATGCCACCCTCTTTCATGAGAGCTTTCTATGATAACCAGATCTCTAAGCAACTGCCTGTAGCCGTCGACCTCTTTCATATCGTCTTCACCAGCTGATTTGTTGACTTTAAGTATCTTTATTCTGGTCCAGCGTATACCAAAGATGAATTTGTGGTCAGCTTTCGATATACCCTCAATTGACTCTTGACAGATTGTCACTAGTATTGGCCTGCTTGGTTAATTCGGTTTCTCCTTCTTAATAAGCTGCTATTCGCCTATGGAGAATAGGCTTGCTTTGCAATTCTATACACCTCGGAAGTTTTTCGCCTTACTCCTCTAGAGTGGGCAAACAAATGCTACCACGAGGAATCGCTGGGATCTTCGCAGACAAAGCGCATCAAAACTGTTCATATTTTTGGCCGAAAATAGCAATCAATGTAAGAAATATATAATAGAATTCAGAAAGAGTTTTTTCCATATAAGACTTCCCTCAGAAACTTGACCTAGCTGCCCATAACTAATATCTCTATTTTCGAACGTCTGGTTGACTTTATGCCAAAACCCAAGGGAAATTTTATTATTGGCCAAAATAGATAAAATCAGGTCGATACTACACTAACTTCCATATTCTACATATAATGATTTCCGTTTTTCGAACAAACCTTATGTCGAATATGTCAGTCAGTGAGTATTATTTACATAAAAAATTGCTTCAAAATGAAAACCGTTCAGGTTGGTCAAAATGTGATATTTTAAGGAAATTACTTTACGGTATATACTTTGGTCTTATATTCCTAATGTAATGAATTCCGATCCTCTGGTTGACTTATTCCACTTATATACATATATATATTTAATATTAAATCAATCCCCTTCGATCCAGTTTATATGAAGATTTTCCTTTTTATATCCGATAAAAGTAAACACTTTTGAATATTAGTTTGTACAATTTCTTTGTTTCACAAATTCGGATAATCAGTTCGTTTTGAAGTGTCCCCTTGATTTTTTTAGTTTTTTTAACATTTTAAGGCTTGCCGTCGATGTTCATTGTCCTCGTCCCGTACGTTAAGTCAGTCCTCCCATTTAAAGTTGTTTTTTCATGCAAGGAATCCAGGTATGCACCTTCCGGTACATAAAGTTATGTGCTAATAATAATATCTAAATGTTTACTCAAGTTACAGCTCGAATGGACAGACGGACAAACGGACAGACAGACATTCACCCGCATTTTAACTCATCTCGTTATTCTATTCATTTATATTATGATATATAACCCTAGGTTTCACGTTATAGGTGCAACCGTTAAGTGAACAAAACAATTATATTCTGTAGCAACATATGGCAAGTGTTTAGAAGAGGCCGAAATTATTGTCCTACAACTTTTGATTTTTGCACCATGATAATGCACCGAATCTTGGTAACTTTTTCGCTAAACCAATATTGCAAACACCGTATTCGCCTTATTTAACTCTGGCTATTCAGTAAACTCAAAAAACCGTTCCGTTTAAACCGTTTTGAGTCAATTGAAGACATTAATCGTGAATCCCTACACACATTGAAGGCTATTCCGTAAATTGACTTTAAAAACTGTTTCGAGGAATCGAAAAAACGTCGGCAAAAGTGTATTGTGGCCAAGGGGAATTACTTTGCGGGGGACGACACAGATTTTGAAGAATAAATTAAGAATTTGAAAATTATGAACAAATCCTTACCATTTTTTTGATCATAGTAACAAATGGTGAACGTGACTAGTTGAGTGAATTTAGCCGTCCGTCAGTTTTCGATCTATCGCGATATATCGCTCTGAAATGTTGTATACGTCCCTTTCTCCACAAGATCCTGTTGCACTTAAGCATCTTGTGAGGAGAACTTTTTTTATTTGTAAAGGGTATTACATATAACTTCTGTACAACCGAATTCTCATGCATTCCTGGTTTTTTTTTGTTTTTGCTGCAAATTATGCGTCATAAAACATGCAATACAAATGAAGGAAAAATGTCGCTAGAACCTCAATCTAACGATCCTCTTTCTTGCAATTGATTCCAAATATGAAACTCATGCAGGTATTTTATGTGGCAATCATCCAAGTGCATTCTCTGCAACTACATTTATGTGCTTGGATAAGTCTTTTGGCTGCCCTTAACAATGGTGAAAATTTATCGTAAAGGAGTACAAATTGCCAATCTTACCTGATATTAATGAATATACTGTTTTAACCATTATTTTTCAAAATAAATGTTATATTGGAAAAATATACATTTTACGTGCGTCAGACCGACGGAGTTACATACATATATGTATATATCCTCTGAGCCATTGTATCAATAACAAGCAAAGAGAGGCTAAGTTCGAGTGAAGCCGGACATTTAATACTCTTGCAACTTACCAGGATCAAAGCCTGGAAAACACTTTCAGGTGTAGGATGTTTGTTATTTATATGGGATCTAGGGCAAGTTGTTACCCAATTTTCTCTATTCTAAGCACGGAGATGCACCGTTATAAGAAAAACCGAGGTCATTAAGATAACTCACATATATATGCGGTATAAAGCCAGCCGGAAGTACAAACATTTTTTCTTAGGTAAATGGGGACTATGGAAAGTATCAACCCATATTTTACAGAAGGGTACACTCTTGAAATGCATCTCATAGACTGATATTTTCGACTCATTTATTAGTGGATTTGGAAAGTAATAGAATCAGATGAAATTTAAAAAGCTTTTTATAAAGGAAGTAGTCGTTAGGAAATTGTTCTAAGGGAATTTGGTTTTTGAAGCTTAAGTGTTTTAGGAGATATGTCCATTACATTTATTAGTGGGCGGTACACGCCGCCTAGCTTTATATTGGAGCTTAATTAAGGCAATTTATAAATTTTCGATCAATGGCGTTTTGTGGGCGTGGAAGTGGTTCGATTAAGCCCATTTACGAACTTGGTCTCACTTGCCATGGAACACGTGTACTAAGTTCATTTAAGATATCTTGGATTTTACCCAGGTTATCGCTTACACAGATGGACGAACAAACAGACGAAAATTTAGAACCGGATGTATTTTTAATGCTGAATAATGAAAAAATAGAAACCAAAAATTGTGTATAAGAAAATAATAAAATTAGTGGTTCACCATCCCCAAAAATTAGATGTTGACCGATTGTCAGACCTATACGAAAACACTGTGGAACATTTTTGGGATTATTGTCTGGGGGGTGAGAAATTCCAAGTCAGGGTGATGGTACTAGGTCAGTATAGTAAAACCCTCAAAGGGTTTGGCGTTCGTATGTGCCAGTTTTTTTTTATGACCTTTTAAATTTTTTCCTTATCTTGATGTTTTTTCGCCTCTATTATCTATTTTTCCTATCCATTAGACGGTTGTAACAGCTTTTACACACTATATTTGGTATCCAATTTTCGTTCACTATAACATAAGAAAAAATTTAAAAGGTCATAAAAAAACTGACACATACGAACGCCAAACCCTTTGAGGGTTTTACTATACTGACCTAGTACCATCACCCTGACTTATTTCTCACCCAAACAACCGGCCTCCCCCAAGGTTAGCTGTTGTACTGTGTAATAATACCAAATTTTACCAAAATCGGCACAGCCTTTGAAGGAGCTTGACAACAAATGCCGTGACAGTAATCTAAATACATACTCTCACCTTTCCAGTGCAAAAATCAAGAAGCAATCAATACGACGGGATACTACTTTGCACAAAACAAGCTCCTAGGTACCGAATATTTGGAACCAGTACCTATAGGTGCCTTTTTACCGAAAATATCGGTCAATGTTTGAAATATACAATTGAAATTCAGGGATAATTTTTTCCCGACATGCCCGTGTGTCAAAAATGAGTTGAATCGCATCAAAACTTCCCTCAGCTCCTATATACCTTCAACGATTTCCAAATTAGGCAGTGCCGCGTCTATTGTCAAAGTTGCCATCCTGGTTGTGAATTTTAATGTTTGTTACTCTTTTTTCAGTGAGTTATAGCACGTTTAGTTACATTAGCACATTAGGGTGCTTCAAAAAAAAAAATTTTGATTTTTTTTTCAACTCTTACCCCCTCAAGTGCTAGTGATTGATAATCAAAAAATCCTCCCTCAAGCCAGGTGCTGTAGCTTAACTCTAAGAGGTCGCTATTTTTTTAGTTTTTTTTTCATTCAAACTAAAATTTCACCAACTAATTTTCGTTTCTCAAAAATAACCATCACATACTCAGAAAGTTGACTTTTCAACCTTTAAAAATTTTAATAATTATTAAAGGATGGAGTCATGTGTAGAAGTTCACGCAAGTGAGGAAAGTTCTCTAATCGCAGTTCACTTGGGAGTGGCCAGAAACGATTCTTTTACATATGGCTCAAGCAGCTCACGACTTCCGGTCCTAGACCAAGTCTCCTCTGGGTAGCGTAAATACATTCGTTTGAAGATGAGCTAAATTTAGAAGGCGAAAAATTCCATCCAAATACCAACTAAAAAAGAACTAAACCACAGCACAGATATATTGATATCATCGGCCTCAACACCCACGCCGTTAGTTCTGCTTTCTCCAGACTGGACAAGGAAGCAAAGCAAATGGGTTTGGCAGTGAACGAGGTCAAGACGAAATATCTCCTGTCATCAAACAAACAGTCGTCGCGCTCGCGACTTGGATCCCTCGTCACTGTTGACAGTCATAACTTTGAAGTTGTAGATGATTTCGTCTATTTAGGAACCAGTATAAACACCACTAATAATGTCAGCCTGGAAATCCAACGCAGGATAACTCTTGCCAACAGGTGCTACTTCGAACTGAGTAGGCAATTGAAAAGTAAAGTCCCCTCTCGACGAACAAAAACCAAGCTCTACAAGTCACTCATAATTCCCGTCCTTCTATATGGTGCAGAGGCTTGGACGATGACAACAACTGATGAGTCGACTTTGCGAGTTTTAGAGAGAAAAGTTCTGCGAAAGATTTATGTTCTTTTGCACATTGGCCACGGAGAATATCGCATTCGATGGAACGATGAACTGTACGAGATATCCGACGACATTGACATAGTTCAGCGAATTAAAAGACAGCGGCTACGCTGGCTAGGTCATGTTATCCGGATGGATGAAACCATGCCAGCTCTGAAAGTATTCGGCGCAGTACCCGCCGGGGGAAGCAGAGGAAGAGGAAGACCTCCACTCCGTTGGAAGGACCAAGTGGAGAAGGACCTGGCTACGCTTGGAATATCCAATTGGCGCCACATAGCGAAAAGAAGAAACGACTGGCGCGCTGTTGTTAACTCGGCTGTAATCGCGTAAGCGGTGTCTACGCCAATTAAGAAGAAGAAAAAAAAATTATTAAATAGTCATTCGCAGCGGTCATTACACAATTTTTTCAGTAACTAAAATCCAAAGCCGATCATGTTATTTTTTGCTGATACAAACCTTTAAATTTTAAAATTCCAAATTAAATTAAATACCTTATATTAAACATATTATTTTTATTTATTTCTATACAAAATTAACCGTTGTATATTTCAATAGTATTAAAATATTATATTAAAATGGAGGTGTTATATAAAAACTATTTCTCGTAACAAAATTCCAAAGTAATATTAACAATAAAAGCTTACCATCATAAATATATCTAATATCACAGAAATAAAAATCACCTTCAATGCCTTAATACCTTAATTAAGTATCTAGCAGGTCGGTGATGATGTAAGCTGGCGACTCTCAAGCCGGTGATAAATTCCGAAGGAATATTGTTCCTGAAATAGCAAAAAGTGTACTTTACTTGGTGGATACATTGTAGTTTCAATGACGTTATTATAAATTTAAGCTAGCTTAAAGAAATCGTTAAATTCATTTTTCTCTCTCTAACAATAAAGATTTCATAACCTTACATTCTTAGAAAGCTATTCGCGAGTAAAATCTCTACACATGCAGCTACTTTTAAAGTTGGAACAGTTTTCGCAGTTATGGGATATGAATTGTTAATATTAAAAAATTTAGAAAACGCCCACTTTTTAAATCACAGGTGCTTCTCATTGTTGTGGACCTCTATACCAAAGTTAAATTTAGAATTATTTTGATCTTTGTACTGATCGTATTTACAACTCTACATTTATTTATAACCTCCTAATCCAGGGTGTTATACGACTCCCATGCCCATTAGATAATTTGCAGCTAGGAGGTAAATTCGGCTATATTCTAGCGGTGTCTTCCCAACACTGGGCCGAATCGGGAGGTAACGGTGGCCAAACCGCGCTTGTCGCGGCGGAGCTTCGAGCCCGCGTTGAGCTGAGGTTAATAAACTGATGACTACCGACACAAATAACAATTACGACTAGGCCCACCGCAAACGACAATAAACAACGGCAACAGCAACGGCGACAACTGCGGCACAATGCAGGGAAGGGGCGTTCAAGAGCCAAACGCAAGTTTAGTTTTCTGGATGCCTATCGGAAAACATGGAGCAGATGAGAACCAGTTCCTCATAGAGCCGATCCTATAGAATTCGCAGATATGGAGGTTTCCCAGGTGAACCTACATCACTCGGCGTCAGCTACCGCTATCATCGCGAGCAGGTTCTCAACAGACAACCTAGGCATCTTGCTGATACAGGAGCCGTGGGTACACAAAGGAGAGGTCAAGGGGCTTAACACGGAGGATCTCTCTAGTGTGAGACTCGGAGCTTGTATGTATAGTAAGAAAAATATTGATTTCTTTAGTACTTCTGAATTCCTAACACAGGATAGATTGCTGGGTAGGCCGAATACAGCAAAAGTGCGGACTTGGTCCTGGCAGTGGCCTAATTTCCAGGAAACACACCTACTACGCCTCCAGAGGGAGAGAAGAGAGGCAGACTGATCTCACAGTGGAGGGTGTCATCAGGATATTTAATATCTGATCACAAGATCATGAGATTCGAGCTAATGGTAGAAGTCACGAAACTGCCCCCTAAACGTATTCCTAAAAACATCAATTAGCCCACAGATCGGGATACGTTAGAGTTAAATGTTAATGGTGAGGGGAAGCCAAACAAAGGTACAACAGCCATGGGACTGGAGAGCAGGCTATCTGCTCTCAAGCAGGCTATAATAAGCGTATATCACTGCAGCTGCCCGCTAAAGTATAGATGCATTCTAACTTACTATAACAAGGAGATTAGGTCTGGAAAGCAGAAAATTTTCAGGAGTTTCTGTGAAAACTTCTCCTCGACACCAGAGGCAGCAAGGCAGCAAAGGGCTATGGGTAAGTGTAAGAGTAACACAGTACTAGCCATTAAAAGATCTGACGGGTCCTATGTGATCGGTGCGGAGGAGAGAGCAACGGCACTTCTGCGTGCGCATTTCCCGGAGACAATTAAGGAAGACCAGTGTCTACCTTTAATCGAACACAAGCCATCTCGCCTAGATTGGGTAGTCATAAGACAACTATTTACTGCGGATTCAGTTAGGTGGGCAAAGACTTCAGTCTCAAAATTGAAGTCCGGGAGCGGAAGGCATCTTTTCACCACTGTTGTTCGACAGCGAGAGCAAGTTCTGCTGTCCTACCTTGTTCAGCTGATGAGAGATAGTCTGGCGCTGAACCATTGAGGACCACAAAGGTGATCTTTATACTGAATGTAGGAAGGGGGACTGAATAAATCCTTCAGACCAATTAATGGAACTTCCTTCTTACTAAAGAGTATGAAAAAGATCGTGCACCATGAAATAAGATCAAAGGCACTCAAAACGACATTCCTGCATGTGAACCAGCATACTTACAGAGTAGGCAGATCGAATAATGGCCATTGTAAGCTCAAGAAGTACTTATTTAACATGGGCTTAGCTTCTTGTGCGAATTCCAGGTTCTGCGACTTGAAGTCTAAACTCCGAAACACCTGATAATTTAAATTTAATAAATTTTAGGTAGCTGTACAATCCTCACTTACTTATCTAATTTATTCAAAACCTAAGTCGAAGCTAGTTTTAAATGTTACAAAAAATCGTTGGACCCTGATGAAATCTCGTCACAGACAAAAACCCCTCATCTTAGAGTATTAACTCTGACTAGAAAACAAAGTTGTTCCCAAAAGAACATATGTGCATATTATCTTACTTCCGAATAGGGTGTTTGATGTTTAAGGTAAAACATAAATTCCACCCATAATGAACATCGACCTTACTAAAGTGACAGCAAATATGTGGGAAACGGTCAAAACTCTAAAATTAAAATTCTGAAGTCAAAATTCAGGAATCAAAATTCTGGGTCGACAAAATTTTGGAAATCGGAATTCCGCAATTCCTTTGCTTTTTTGGCTGCATTTCAAAATTCTGGTTTTCCATAATTCCGGAATTTACGTTTTCCAGAATTAATTCTGGAAATTTTTTCCCCAAAATTTGAGCCAAATCATGTATTTATATAAATTTGCTTATACATACATAATAATATAACATAAACAAAACATAACCTCCAAAATAATTCCAAAATTCAAACATGTTTATCGGAAAGACAAAAAACAACATTATTAACAAATAAAGATCAAATAGATACTACATTAATGTCATGTTTGTAGCAATACGCCTTAAATACGCAAAGTGACTTAAATCTAATCTTTTTTTCATTACTCTTGTAATTTGTTGGTTTTTTTCCATGAATTTTCTGTTTATTTATATTTTTTCGCCGTTTTTTCATTTTTGTACTTATGTTTCAGCATAAATAAGCTCACTTTGTAAGTCAGATATCAATTTGTACAGTGTCGCACGACTTTTTTCAACTATGACTTTAAGGCGGCGATGCCAAGCTTCTACACTGTTTTGCGTTCTTGGAAAAACTTTCGATCTAGGGTCATCGAACACGGACCAAAATTGTGTTAAATATTTAGGCTGTGACTTTTTGCCAAACACATAATTTTTTTCAAACCATTTTGAAAGTTTTTGCAAATCACTGTCGTCAAATGAATTACGCAAACTTGTGTAATACTCTGAGATTTCGCTATGAGGAACCAGTTCTTCTTCTTAATTGGAGTAGACACCGCTTACGCGATTATAGTCGAGTTAACAACAGCTCACCAGTCGTTTCTTCTTTTCGCTATGTGGCGCCAATTGGATATTCCAAGCGAAGCTAGATCCTTCTCCACTTGGTCCTTCCAACGGAGTGGAGGTCTTCCTCTTCCTCTGCTTCCCCCGGCGGGTACTGCGTCGAATACTTTCAGAGCTGGAGCGCTTTCGTCCATCCGGACAACATGATCCAGCCAGCGTAGCCGCTGTCTTTTAATTCGCTGAACTATGTCAATGTCGTCGTATATCTCGTACAGCTCATCGTTCCATCGAATGCGACATTTCGCAGAACCTTTCTCTCGAAAACTCGTAACGTCGACTCATCGGTTGCTGTCATCGTCCAAGCCTCTGCACCATATAGCAGGACGGGAATTATGAGTGACTTATAGAGTTTGGTTTTTGTTCGTCGAGAGAGAAATTTACTTTTCAATTGCCTACTCAGTCCGAAGTAGCACCTGTTGGCAAGAGCAATCCTGCGTTGGATTTCTAGGCTGACATTGTTGGTGGTGTTAATACTAGTTCCTAAATAGACGAAATTATCTACAACTTCAAAGTTATGACTGTCAATAGTGACGTGAGAGCCTAGTCACGAGTGCGACGACTGTTTGTTTGATGACAGAAGATATTTCGTCTTGCCCTCGTTCACTGCCAGACCCATTTTCTGTGCTTCCTTATCCAGTCTGGAGAAAGCAGAACTAACGGCGCGGGTGCTGAGGCCGATGATATCAATATCGTCGGCATACGCCAGCATCTGTACACTCTTATAGAAGATGGTACCTTCTCTATTTAGTTCTGCAGCTGGAACTATTTTCTCCAGAAGCAGGTTGAAGAAGTCGCACGATAGGGAGTCACCTTGTCTGAAACCTCGTTTGGTATCGAATGACTTGGAGAGGTACTTCCCGATCTTGACGGATCAGCCGCTTTAGTTTTGCGGGGATACCAAATTCAGACATCGCGGCATAAAGGCAGCTCCTTTTCGTGCTGTCGAAAGCAGCTTTGAAATCGACGAAGAGGTGGTGTGTGTCGATTCTCCTTTCACAGGTCTTTTCCAAGATTTGGCGCATGGTGAATATCTGGTCGGTTGTTGGTTTGCCAGGTCTAAAGCCACACTGATAAGGTCCAATCAGTTTGTTGACGGTGGGCTTTAATCTTTCACACAATATGAGCTCGGCCGGCAATCCATCGGCCCCCGCCGCTTTGTCGTTTTTCAGGCGGGTAATTGCTATTCGAACGTCTGCTCCATCGTCATCGATTGGGGAATCGGGTTCTCCTTCTCCTGACGTTGTGCGTTCACTGCCATTCAGCAGGCTGGAGAAGTGTTCTCTCCATAATTGAAGTATGCTCTGGGCATCGGTTTTGAAACCTTCTGTAAGCCGCCGCATCTTTTCGTAGAATTTTCGAGCATTACCCCTGTCGGCCAGCTTATCAAGCTCTTCGTACTCACGCATTTCGGCCTCTTTCTTTTTCTGTCTGCAAATGCGTCTCGCTTCCCTCTTCAACTCTCGGTATCTATCCCATCCCGCACGTGTAGTGGTTGATCGTAACGTTGCGAGGTAGGCAGTCTGTTTTCTCTCTGCTGCGAGACGGCACTCCTAGTCGTACCAGGTACCTTCTTTACCCACCTTGGCGTTAAAGTCGCCAAGCACGATTTTGACATCGTAGCGGGGGCAGCCTTCATAAGCGCGCTCCAAGCACTCATAGAAGGCATCTTTGGTCACATCGTCCTTCTCTTCCGTCGGGGCGTGGGCGCAAATCAGCGATATGTTGAAGAACCTCGCTTTGATGCGGATTATGGCTAGACGTTCATTCACCGCAGTGAATGATAGTACTCGGCGACGGAGTCTGTCCCACCACTAATCCCACACCAATCTTGCGCTCCGTTATATAGACCTACTTGTGTCTGTCCTTGTCCCGTCCATCGCATTTCTTGGACGGCGGTGATGTCAGCCTTTATTTTCACGAGGACATCAACCAGCTGGGCAGCGGCACCTTCCCAATTAAGGGACCGGACATTTCAGGTGCATGCCCTTAAATCGTAGTCCTTATTTCGTTTGCCATGGTCGTCATCAAAAGGGGGGTCTCTCATCCGAGGCTGGTTGTAGCTCTTCACTGGGGGTGTTTTTTACGTGGCGGGTCCCAAACCCAGCGCACAACCCTTGTAGGGAATGTTTCGCCTTCTCACTTTAGCTCGCCTTCGAACGGATGTTCTTAGGCTACCCAGAGGATACTTGGTCAAAGACCGGAAGTAGTGAGCTGCTTGAGTCATGTGTAAAAGATGCGACGTTCTCCAACTCAACAAAAAAAGAAATATACATTGACTTCGATTTTTTGGTCATAAGACAGAATACCAGCGGAACAATTTACCCTTCTACTCTTCCGTGTATGGAAAATAGCTGCCTCATCATCGTTGGAACAGTGTCAAATGTACCGTCCATAATCCAGCAATCGCTCTCATTTCCAAATATAAGAATGCATTTGCCATCAATAACTTTCTCACTTAAAATAAATAGTTGATCTTCCAAAACATAAAGTGATAAAGGAATGTCTATTTCTTCAACACATGTTGGGTCTTTAAAACATTTCAAACTGTTCCGTTATCTTCTAATTTTTAACTTAAGGGTATTTCTTGATGGCAGATAATCTCTAATAGGCTGCAGAAAACTCGAGCGAGCCATATTTTTAACCAGATTATTTGTTTCTGCTACAGATTTTTTATGCGCACATGGATCATGAGAATGTTCATTTCTTTTTTTTCGTATAACACGTTCACAGCCATCAAATTGTGTGACAATTCGCACGGTACATTTGTTTTTAATTCGTTCAGAACAAGTCCAGTTAAATGTTTTCTAATTTTTTCGTTCCAAATAGAAGAAGTAGCCGTCGACGTTTAACATGTCTTTTCTTTTATTGGACTTCACCACAGTTATATTTTCCATCACTTCACAAAAATATTTAGCACGTGTTTATTAACACATTGTAACACATTGCTTAGTCAGTACATATGTATATATGTAGGTACATAGTAAACTAAATAATTATGGTAGTACAAAAAAGTAAATGAACAACAACAAACAAAGGAATAACAATAACAAATATTATCATGCAATTGTAAAAAACTACTTACTAGCCAATAAAACATATGATTACAGAATGGCAAAATGCTGTAATTAATGATTAAAAATGCGTGTTGATAACAAAAAAGTGCGCACTTTTTTTGTTGTCAACACGCACTTTCAGATTCAGAATTTTGCAATTTAGA
>NC_052499.1:40534272-40608322 GCF_016617805.1 Bactrocera tryoni
CACATGCATTGCTCTTTTACCTGTTTGTCTCTTTGTATCACCTTAAAATTGGAGATATGTATTATGTATATGTATGTATTAGAGATATGTATAAGTTGATCATCACACCAACTGAGAGGCAATAAATTCACGGCTATCCTCAAAGATTTTCCAGAACTATTGGGAAACCCCCTCGAACCGCACAGCAACCAAACACTCGGTCAAAACATTTCATCCCTACAACTGGACCACTGCATGCAACGTGTTCGACAACAATGAGAGGATGACATGATGAGGATGACAAGATTGAGATCCAAATATCTGTGCAAGGTGTATTTTGAGTAAAAATTGCGATATCGTATTGAAACTTGGGGCACTTGGTCCATGATGAAAAGCGGTGAACGAGTTCGTAGATGGGTGTAAGCGGACCACTGCCACTTTCACGAAACGCTAAATTAAGTTATGAAACCATATAAAATTTGGCACAAGGGAAGCTGTGGGCTGAAAAAGTGGGCACGTTCTTGCCTCCTAACATGATTAATGTACAAATCTCTCAAACCACTCAAGCTAAAATAATTCAATCCGTTGTAGACAAATTCTAGAAGAACCCCTACCGACCGATCGGTACTGTTAAAAAATACTAAAAGCGCGATAAATCATTAACTAAATACGGAAGAGACATTAAATTTTACCACCGAGATGATTTTAAATATATTTTTAAGAGCCTGGGTAAATATTGGACAATGAGCTGGGCATCGCCACCCTTTTGATGAAATCATCGTCGTCTCGGGACCTTCTCTACCTGTATTATGTTACAGTATGAAAACGACGGAAATGGGACTACATTCACGCCTACTTCTCCTACAACACAATTTTTAATTTCATTTGATTCGTTAACCTTTCATTAAACAAATTTAGAAACAAAATTAATATAACAAATACAGCACCGTATGATCAAAAATTGTCCAAACGCATCAAAACTGTTCATGTTTTTGGCCAAAAATAACGATCAATGTGAGAAATACTATATACTATATAATAGAAATTTAGAAAGAGTTCTTTCCTGATAAGACTTCCCTCAGAAACTTGACCTAGCTGCCCATAATATCTCTATTTTCGAACGTCTGGTTGACTTTATTCCATATGATTGGTGATGGTACGTGAATCTTTGTGAAACCCAAGGGAAATTTTATTAGTTAGTTGTATATTAACAGTGTCGAGCATTGACCAAAATAGATAAAATCAGGTCGATACTACACTAACTCCCATGTTCTACATATGTATAACGATTTTCGTTTTTCGAACAAACCTTATGTCGAATATGTCGGTCAGTGAGTATTATTTATATAAAAAATTGTTTTAAAATTAAAACCGTTCAGGTCGGTCAAAATAAGATATTTTAAGGAAATGAAATGAACAAGTTTTCTAAAACCCGTACGTTAACGTCGTTCGTTAAGTCAGTGCTCCCATTTAAAGTTGCTTTTTTTTAGTAGCAATCCCATATAGATTAGTTTGAAGATGTTTTTAGTATAATTTTAGCTGACGCGAACTCTAATATAACAATAAAACAAGTATGAAAGAGCTTCATTTGGGTATAACCAAACATTTCATACTTTTGCAACTTGCAAGGATTCAATCCAAGGATGCACCTTCAGGTACATAAAGTTATATGCTAATAATAATATCTAAATGTTTACTCAAGTTACAGCTCGAATGGACAGACGGAGAAACGGACAGACAGACATTCACCCACATTTCAACTCATCTCGTTATTCTATACATTTATATTATGATATAGGTGCAACCGTTAAGTGAACAAAACAATTATATTCTGTAGCAACATATGGCAAGATTTTAGAAGAGGCCGAAGTTATTGCCCTACAACTTTTGATTTTTGCACCATGATAATGCACCGAATCTTGGTACCTTTTTCGCTAAACCAATATTGCAAACACCGTATTCGCCTGATTTAACTCTGGCTATTCAGTAAACTCAAAAAAACGCTCCGTTCAAACCGTTTTGAGTCAATTGGAGACATTAAGCGTGAATCGTGAAATGTTGTACACGTCCCTTTCTCCACAAGATCCTGTTGCACTTAAGCATCTTGTGGAGAACTTTTTTATTTGTAAAGAGTATTACATATAACTTCTGTACAACCGAATTCTCATGCATTCTTGTTTTTGTTTTTTGTTCTTGCTGCAAATTATGCGTCATAAAACATGCAATACAAATGAAGGAAAAATGTCGCTAGAACCTCAATCTAACGATTATCTCTCTTGCAATTGATTCCAAATATGAAAGTATTGATTCTATGAACTCATGCAGGTATTTTATGTGGCAATCATCCAAGTGCATTCTCTGCAACTACATTTATGTGCTTGGATAAGTCTTTTGGCTGCCCTTAACAATGGTGACAATTTATCGTAAAGGAGTACAAATTGCCAATCTTACCTGATATTAATGAATATACTGTTTTAACCATTATTTTTCAAAATAAATGTTATATTGGAAAAATATACATTTTACGTGCGTCAGACCGACGGAGTTACATACATATATGTGTATATCCTCTGAGCCATTGTATCAATAACAAGCAAAGAGGGGCTAAGTTCGAGTGAAGCCGGACATTTAATACTCTTGCAACTTACCAGGATCAAAGCCTGGAAAACACTTTCAGGTGTAGGATGTTTGTTATTTATATGGGATCTAGGGCAAGTTGTTACCCAATTTTTTCTATTCTAAGCACGGAGATGCACCGTTATTAAAAAAACCGAGGTCATTAAGATAACTCACATACATCCCTATATATGCGGTATAAAGTCAGCCGGAAGTACAAACATTTTTTTCTTAGGTAAATGGAGACTATGGAAAGTATCAACCCATATTTTACAGAAGGGTACACTCTTGAAATGCATCTCATAGACTGATATTTTCGACTCATTTATTAGTGGTTAATTTTTGATTTGGAAAGTAATAGAATCAGATGAAATTTAAAAAGCTTTTTATAAAGGAAGTAGGCGATAGGAAATTGTTCTAAGGGAATTTGGTTTTTGAAGCTTAAGTGTTTTAGGAGATATGTCCATTACATTTATTAGTGGGCGGTACACGCCGCCTAGCTTTATATTGGAGCTTAATTAAGGCAATTTATAAATTTTCGATCAATGGCGTTTTGTGGGCGTGGAAGTGGTTCGATTAAGCCCATTTACGAACTTGGTCTCACTTGCCATGGAACACGTTTACTAAGCTTATTTAAGATATCTTGGATTTTACCCAGGTTATCGCTTACACAGATGGACGAACAAACAGACGAAAATTTAGAACCGGATGTATTTTTAATGCAGGATAATGAAAAATTAGAAACCAAAAATTGTGTATAAGAAAATAATAAAATTAGTGGTTCACCATCCCTAAAAATTAGATGTTGACCGGTTGTCAGACCTATACGATAACACTGTGGAATATTTTTGGGATTATTGTCTGGGGGGTGAGAAATTCCAAGTCAGGGTGATGGTACTAGGTCAGTATAGTAAAAACCTCAAAGGGTTTGGCGTTCGTATGTGTCAGTTTTTTTATGACCCCCAGATTAGCTGTTGTACTGTGTAATAATACCAAATTTTACCAAAATCGGCACAGCCCTTGAAGGAGCTTGACAACAAATGCCGTGACAGTCATTCTAAATGTAACTCGAATACTTTTAAATGTTACAAACAACCGTTAGGTGGACTTTTATACTATTATTCAACATATTCGGAGAATCTGCAAATACCTTCAACTCAACCTTTGAAAAAAGAAGAATTTGGACAACAGCCACAATTTTACCTCCCATAACAATTTTAAAATATACACTTCACCTTTCCAGTGCAAAATCTAGGAAGCAATCAATACGACGGATAATTACTTTGCACAAAACAAGCCCTAGGTACCGAAAATATCGGTCAACAAGTTTGAAATATACAATTGAAATTCAGGTTAGTTGTTCCCGATACGTGTGTCAAAAATGACCACGAATCGCATCAAACTGGCCTCAGCCTCGAAGGAGCTTGAACAATTTCCAAATTAGCCGTGCCATGTCTATTCTTAAAGTTGTAATTCACTTTGTAAATGTTAATGTTTGTTACTCGTTAGGTGTGACTTATAGCACTATTATTCAACATATTCGGAGATTAGGGTCTTGCAAAAAATTTTGACCTCTTTCAACTACGAGACTCAAGTGGTAATGATTAACAATTTGTGTATATCCTCCTCGCTTTGTTTTGCTGTAGCTTAACCTAAGGGGGTTTTTTAGTTTTTTTCATTCAAATCTAAGTTTCCCCACCAACTTAGTCGTTTCTCAAAAATGACCACTCAGTTACTCATAAAGTTGACTGAGTCAACACTTTTAAAACTTTTGCCAATTATTAGAAGAATGGAGTCATGCTGTAGTTCACGTGCTAGGAAAGTTCTCTAATCGTAGTTAACTTGGGAGTGGCCAGGAAACGACTTTTCTTACATATGGCTCAAGCAGCTCACGACTTCGGTCCTAGACCAAGTCTCCTCTGGGTAGCGTAAATATATCTGTTTGAAGATGAGCTTAAATTTAGGCACCTTCCAACTACCAACAACTAAAAAGAATCCAAACTACGCATGTGACATATTGATATCAATGGCCTCAACACCTACGTTAGTCTGGCTTTCTCCAGACTGGACAAGGAAGCAAAGCAAATGGCAGTGAACGAGGGCAAGACGAAATATCTCCTGTCATCAAACAAACAGTCGTCGCACTCGCAACTTGGCTCTCACGTCACTGTTGACAGTCATAACTTTGAAGTTGTAGATAATTTCGTCTATTTAGGAACCAGCATTAACACCACTAATAATGTCGGCCTGGAAATCCAACGCAGGATAACTCTTGCCAACAGGTGCACTACATTGGACTGAGTAGGCAATTGAAAAGTAAAAGTCCTCTCTCGACGAACAAAAGCCAAACTCTATAAGTCGGCTCCATAATTCCCTCATCCTTGCTATATGGTGCAGAGGCTTGGACGATGACAACAACTGATGAGTCGACTTTTGCGAGTTTTAGAGAAAAGTTCTGCGAAAAGATTTATGGCCCTTTGCGCGTTGGCCACGGCGAATATCGCATTCGATGGAACGATGAGCTGTATGAGATATATGACGATATTGACATACATAGTTCATCAAATTAAAAGACAGCGGCTACGCTGGTTAGGTCATGCTGTCCGGATGGATGAAAACACTCCAGCTCTGAAAGTATTCGACGCAGTACCCGCCGGGGGAAGCAGAGGAAGAGGAAGACCTCCACTCCGTTGGAAGGACCAAGTGGAGAAGGACCTGGCTTCGCTTGGAAAATCCAATTGGCGCCACATAGCGAAAAGAGGAAACGACTGGCGCGCTGTTGTTAACTCGGCTGTAATCGCGTAAGCGGTGTGTACGCCAATAAAGAAGAAGAAAAAAAAATTATTAAATAGTCATTCGCAGCGGTCATTACACAATTTTTTCAGTAACTAAAATCCAAAGCCGATCATGTTATTTTTTGCTGATACAAACCTTTAAATTTTAAAATTCCAAATTAAATTAAATACCTTATATTAAACATATTATTTTTATTTATTTCTATACAAAATTAACCGTTGTATATTTCAGTAGTATTAAAATATTATTTTAAAATGGAGGTGTTATATAAAAACTATTTCTTGTAACAAAATTCTAACGTAATATTAACAATAAAAGCTTACCATCATAAATATATCTAATATCACAGAAATAAAAATCACCTTCAATGCCTTAATACCTTAATTAAGTATCTAGCAGGTCGGTGATGATGTAAGCTGGCGACTCTCAAGCCGGTGATAAATTCCGAAGGAATATTGTTCCTGAAATAGCAAATAGTATACTTTACTTGGTGGATACATTGTAGTTTCAATGACGTTATTATAAATTTAAGCTAACTTAAAGAAATCGTTAAATTCATTTTTCTCTCTCTAATAATAAAGATTTCATAACCTTACATTCTTAGAAAGCTTTTCGCGAGTAAAATATCTACTCATGCAGCTACTTTTAAGGTTGGAAAAGTTTTCGCAGTTAAGGGATATGAATTGTTAACATTAAAAAATTTGGAAAACGCCCACTTTTTAAATCACAGGTACTTCTAATTGTTGTGGACCTCTATACCAAAGTTAAATTTAGAATTATTTTGATCTTTGTACTGATCGTATTTACAACTCTATATTTATTTATCACCTCCTAATCCAAGGTGTTATACGACTCCCCTGCCCATTAGATAATTTGCAGCTAGGAGGTAAATTCGGCTGTATTCTAACGGTGTCTTCCCAACACTGCCCCGAATTGGGAGGTAACGGTGGCCAAACCGCGCTATGGGGTCTTGTCGCGGCGGAGCTTTGAGCCCGCGTTGAGCTGAGGTTAAGAAACTGATGACTACCGACACAAACAACAATTACGACTAGGCCCACCGCAAACGACAATAAACAACGGCAACAGCAACGGCGACAACAGCGGCACAATGCAGGGAAGGGGCGTTCAAGAGCCAAACGTAAGTCGGAAAACATGGAGAAGATGAGAACCAGTTCCTCATAGAGCCGATCCTATAGAATTCGCAGATATGGAGGTTGCCCAGGTGAACCTACATCACTCGGCGTCAGCTACCGCTATCATCGCGAGCAGGTTCTCAACAGACAACCTAGGCATCTTGCTGATACAGGAGCCGTGGGTACACAAAGGAGAGGTCAAGGGGCTTAACACGGAGGATCTCTCTAGTGTGAGACTCGGAGCTTGTATGTATAGTAAGAAAAATATTGATTTCTTTAGTACTTCTGAATTCCTAACACAGGATAGATTGCTGGGTAGGCCGAATACAGCAAAAGTGCGGACTTGGTCCTGGCAGTGGCCTAATTTCCAGGAAACACACCTACTACGCACTCCAGAGGGAGAGAAGAGAGGCAGACTGATCTCACAGTGGAGGGTGTCATCAGGATATTTAATATCTGATCACAAGATCATGAGATTCGAGCTAATGGTAGAAGTCACGAAACTGCCCCCTAAACGTATTCCTAAAAACATCAATTAGCCCACAGATCGGGATACGTTAGAGTTAAATGTTAATGGTGAGGGGAAGCCAAACAAAGGTACAACAGCCATGGGACTGGAGAGCAGGCTATCTGCTCTCAAGCAGGCTATAATAAGCGTATATCACTGCAGCTGCCCGCTAAAGTATAGATGCATTCTAACTTACTATAACAAGGAGATTAGGTCTGGAAAGCAGAAAATTTTCAGGAGTTTCTGTGAAAACTTCTCCTCGACACCAGAGGCAGCAAGGCAGCAAAGGGCTATGGCTAAGTGTAAGAGTAACGCAGTACTAGCCATTAAAAGATCTGACGGGTCCTATACGATCGGTGCGGAGGAGAGAGCAACGGCACGTCTGCGTGCGCATTTCCCGAAGAAAATTAAGGAAGAACAGTGTCTACCTTTAATCGAACACAAGCCATCTTGCCTAGGTTGGGTATTCGAAAGACAACTGTTTACTGCGGATTCAGTCAGGTGGGCAAAGACTTCGGTCTCAAAATTGAAGTCCGGGAGTGGAAGGCATCTTTTCACCACTTTTTCAACAGCGAGAGCAAGTTCAGCTGCCCTACCTTGTTCAGCTGATGAGAGATAGTCTGGCGCTGAACCATGGAGGACTACAAAGGTAATCTTTATACTGAATGTAGGAAGGGGGACTATTCACTGAATAAATCCTTCAGACCAATTAATGGAACTTCCTTCTTACTAAAGAGTATGAAAGAGATCGTGCGCCATGAAATAAGACCAAAGGCACTCAAAACGGCATTCCTGCATGCGAACCAGTATACTTACAGAGTAGGCAGATCGAACAATGGCCAGTGTAAGCTCAAGAAGTACTTATTTAACATGGGCTTAGCTTCTTGTGCGAATTCCAGGTTCTGCGACTTGAAGTCTAAACTCCGAAACACCTGATAATTTAAATTTAATAAATTTTAGGTAGCTGTACAATCCTCACTTACTTATCTAATTTATTCAAAACCTAAGTCGAAGCTAGTTTTAAATGTTACAAAAAATCGTTGGACCCTGATGAAATCTCGTCACAGACAAAAACCCCTCATCTTAGAGTATTAACTCTGACTAGAAAACAAAGTTGTTCCCAAAAGAACATATGTGCATATTATCTTACTTCCGAATAGGGTGTTTGATGTTTAAGGTAAAACATAAATTCCATCCATAATGAACATCGACCTTACTAAAGTGACAGCAAATATGTGGGAAACGGTCAAAACTCTAAAATTAAAATTCTGAAGTCAAAATTCAGGAATCAAAATTCTGGGTCGACAAAATTTTGGAAATCGGAATTCGCAATTCCTTTGCTTTTTGGCTGCATTTCAAAAATTCCTGGTTTTCCATAATTCCGGAATTTACGTTTTCCAGAATTAATTCTGGAAATTTTTTCCCCAAAATTTGAGCCAAATCATGTATTTATATAAATTTGCTTATACATACATAATAATACAACATAAACAAAACATAACCTCCAAAATAATTTTAAAATTCAAACATGTTTATCGGAAAGACAAAAAACAACATTATTAACAAATAAAGATCAAATAGATACTACATTAATGTCATGTTTGAAGCAATACGCTTTAAATACGCTAAGTGACTTAAATCTAATCTTTTTTTCATTACTCTTGTAATTTGTTGGTTTTTTTCCATGAATTTTCTGTTTATTTTTATTTTTTCGCCGTTTTTTAATTTTCGTACTTGTGTTTCAGCATAAATAAGCTCCCTTTGTAAGTCAGATATCAATTTGTACAGCGTCTCACGACTTTTTACAACTATGACTTTAAGGCGGTGGCATCGCTTCCACACTGTTTTGCGTTCTTGGAAAAACTTTTGATCTAGGGTCATCGAACACTGATCAAAATTGTGTTAAATATTTAGGCTGTGACTTTTTACCAAACACATAATTTTTTTCAAACCATTTTGAAAGTTTTTGCAAATCGCTGTCGTCAAATGAATTACGCAAACTTGTGTAATACTCTGAGATTTCGCTATAAGGAGCCAGTGCTAAGCTTTTAAGCATTCGTACTTGGACCGAAAACTGCTCTTCTTCTTCTTCTTAATTGGCGTAGACACCGCTTACGCGATTATAGCCGAGTTAACAACAGCGCGCCAGTCGTTTCTTCTTTTCGCTACGTGGCGCCAATTGGATATTCCAAGCGTAGTCAGGTCCTTATTCACCTGGACCTT
Organism: Bactrocera tryoni; assembly: GCF_016617805.1. Lineage (NCBI taxonomy): Eukaryota > Metazoa > Arthropoda > Insecta > Diptera > Tephritidae > Bactrocera > Bactrocera tryoni. The sequence goes on from NC_052499.1 coordinate 40,543,528, forward strand.
CCAACGGAGTGGAGGTCTTCCTCTTCCTCTGCTTCCCCCGGCGGGTACTGCGTCGAATACTTTCAGAGCTGGAGTGTTTTCATCCATCCGGACAACATGACCAAGCCAGCGTAGCCGCTGTCTTTTAATTCGCTGAACTATGTCAATGTCGTCGTATATCTCGAACAGCTCATCGCTCTATCGAACGCGATATTCGCCGAGGCCAATGCGCAAAGGACCATAAATCTTTCGCAGAATTTTTCTCTCGAAAACTCGTAACTTCGACTCATCGGTGGTTGTCATCGCCCAAGCCTCTGCACCATATAGCAGGACGGGAATTATGAGCGACTTATAGAGTTTAGTTTTTGTTCATCGAGAGAGGACTTTACTTTTCAATTGGCTACTCAGTCCAAAGTAACACCTGTTGGCAAGAGCAATCCTGCGTTGGATTTCCAGGCTGACATTGTTTGGTGTTTACGCTGGTTCCAAGATAGACGAAATTATCTACAACTTCAAAGTTATGACTGTCAACAGTGAGAGCCAAGTCGCGAGTGCGACGACTGTTTGTTTGATGACAGGAGATATTTGGTCTTGCCCTCGTTCACTGCCAGACCCATTTCCGGTGCTTCCGTGTCCAGCCTGGAGAAAGCAGAACTAACGGCGCGGGTGTTGAGGCCGATGATTTCAATGTCGTCGGCAATGCCAGAAGCTGTACACTCTTATAGAAGATTGTACCTTCTCTATTTAGTTCTGCAGCTCGAACTAATTTCTCCAGAATCAGGTTGAAGAAGTCGCACGATAGGGAGTCACCTTGTCTGAAACCTCGTTTGGTATCGAACGGCCCGGAGAGGTCCTTCCGATCCTGACGGAGCTTTTGATGTTACTCAACGTCAGTTTACACAGCCGTATTAGTTTTGCGGGGATACCAAATTCAGACATCGCGGCATAAAGGCAGCTCCTTTTCGTGCTGTCGAAAGCAGCTTTGAAATCGACGTGGTGGTGTGTGTCGATTCTTCTTTCACAGGTCTTTTCCAAGACTTGGCGCATGGTGAATATCTGGTCGGTTGTTGATTTACCAGGTCTGAAGCCACACTGATAAAGTCCGATCAGTTTGTTGACGGTGGTCTTTAATCTTTCACACAATATGCTCGATAGAAGCTTATATGCGATGTTGAGGAGGCTAATCCCACGGTAGTTGGCGCAGATTGTGGGGTCTCCTTTTTTATGGATTGGGCATAGCTCCTTATCAGTTCTTCGCCGCCGTGTTTGAATAGCTCGGCCGGCAATCCATCGGCCCCCGCCGCTTTGTCGTTTTTCAGGCGGGTAATTGCTATTCGAACGTCTGCTCCATCGTCATCGATTGGGGAATCGGGTTCTCCTTCTCCTGACGTTGTGCGTTCACTGCCATTCAGCAGGCTGGAGAAGTGTTCTCTCCATAATTGAAGTATGCTCTGGGCATCGGTTTTGAAACCTTCTGTAAGCCGCCGCATCTTTTCGTAGAATTTTCGAGCATTACCCCTGTCGGCCAGCTTATCAAGCTGTTCGTACTCACGCATTTCGGCCTCTTTCTTCTTCTGTCTGCAAATGCGTCTCGCTTCCCTCTTCAACTCTCGGTATCTATCCCATCCCGCACGTGTAGTGGTTGATCGTAACGTTGCGAGGTAGGCAGTCTGTTTTCTCTCTGCTGCGAGACGGCACTCCTAGTCGTACCAGGTACCTTCTTTACCCACCTTGGCGTTAAAGTCGCCAAGCACGATTTTGACATCGTGGCGGGGGCAGCTCTCATAAGTGCGCTCCAAGCGCGCATAGAAGGCATCTTTGGTCACATCGTCCTTCTCTTCCGTCGGGGCGTGGGCGCAAATCAGCGAAATGTTGAAGAACCTCGCTTTGATGCGGATTCCGGCTAGATGTTCATTCACCGGAGTGAATGATAGTACTCGGAGTCTCTCTCCCACCACGAATCCAACACCAAACTTGCGCTCCTTTATATGGCCACTGTAGTAAATGTCACACGGACCTATTCGCCTGTGTCCTTGTCCCGTCCATCGCATTTCTTGGACGGCGGTGATGTCAGCCTTTATTTTCGCGAGGACATCAACCAGCTGGGCGGCGGCACCTTCCTAATTATGGGCCCGGACATTCCAGGTGCATGCCCTCAAATCGTAGTCCTTATTTCGTTTGCTATGGTCGTCATCAAAAGGGGGGTCTCTCATCCGAGGCTGGTTATAGCTCTTCACTGGGGGTGTTTTTTTACGTGGCGGGTCCCAAACCCAGCGCACAACCCTATGTGGGGGATGTTTCGCTTTCTCACATTAGCTCGACTTCGAACGGATGTTCTTAGGCTACCCAGAGGATACTTGGTCAAAGACCGGAATTAGTGAGCTGCTTGAGTCATGTGTAAAAGATGCGACGTTCTCCAACTCAACAAAAAAAGAAATATACATTGACTTCGATTTTTTGGTCATAAGACAGAATACCAGCGGAACAATTTACTCCTTCTACTCTTCCGTGTATGGAAAATAGCTGCCTCATCATCGTTGAACAGTGTCAAATGTACCGTCCATAATCCAGCAATCGCTCTCATTTCCAAATATAAGAATGCATTTGCCATCAATAACTTTCTCACTTAAAATAAATAGTTGACCTTCCAAAACATAAAGTGATAAAGGAATGTCTATTTCTTCAACACATGTTGGGTCTTTAAAACATTTCAAACTGTTCCGTTGTCTTCTAATTTTTAACTTAAGGGCATTTCTTGATGGCAGATAATCTCTAATAGGCTGCAGAAAACTCGAGCGAGCCATATTTTTAACCAGATTATTTGTTTCTGCTACAGATTTTTTATGCGCACATGGATCATGAGAATGTTCATTTCTTTTTTTTCGTATAACACGTTCACAGCCATCAAATTGTGTGACAATTCGCACGGTACATTTGTTTTTAATTCGTTCAGAACAAGTCCAGTTAAATGTTTTCTAATTTTTCGTTCCAAATAGAAGAAGTAGCCGTCGACGTTTAACATGTCTTTTCTTTTATTGGACTTCACCACAGTTATATTTTCCATCACTTCACAAAAATATTTAGCACGTGTTTATTAACACATTGTAACACATTGCTTAGTCAGTACATATGTATATATGTAGGTACATAGTAAACTAAATTATTATGGTAGTACAAAAAAGTAAATGAACAACAACAAACAAAGCAATAACAATAACAAATACAATCATGCAATTGTAAAAAACTACTTACTAGGTAATAAAACATATGATTACAGAATGGCAAGATTCTGTAATTAATGATTAAAAATGCGTGTTGATAACAAAAAAAGTGCGCACTTTTTGTTTTAAGAAATAAGAAAGATTAAAAAAGTGTGCACTTTTTTGTTATCAACACGCATTTTTAATCATTAATTACAGAATTTTGCCATTCAGAATTTTGCAATTTAGAATTTCGTTATCCAGAATTTCGGATTCCAGAATATTGACTTCCATAACTTTGATTCCGGTGTTCCGACTTCCAGAATTATGAATGCAGAATTTCCAAAAAAAGCAGAATTTTGACCCCAACCCGAAATATGTTCATCAAGATATCGCGACTTTTATATACTACTCGTATATGTTAAGCTACCGCTTTTCCAGACTGACGTCTGGATATCCCGAAATCAATTCGTTAATATAAGATTCTTAACGGATTATAATAATTTGTAATGATTTGTTTTTCAACTGGTTAGCCAGATGCGTTTGTCGTAAACCAAAAAAGGCTTACAAGCGCCCAGTGTCACATGTTCATGACAAGATTGGGCAGTGACTCAACATTAGAAATACCTGGTTGGTGTTATAAATCCAATGGTGATATGCATCAACAACAACCTTGTACAGCCACACTTGTGGATTGTTTCGGAATTACTAGGAATTCAAGCCATATAGCTTTGTCTGTATTTTGTTTGGTTGCTGCAGTTGATTGGTACATTTTGGACAAGAAATAAGAAAGGTTACTTCATGCGGGGCTGAAAAAGTTGAAGGACAATTAACATAAAGAACAGACGATACTGGGTTTTATAAATAAATTCAAAAAAGTCTAATTTCATACACTTTTGTGGTCACTACAATTTATTCCTCCTGATCTTAATAAGTGCTTTATTAAGTTTACATAAATATTTATTTCCTAGCACCAACTGGTTTTGGTTACAATTCTCTAGTAGAAAAAGAGGAAGTGGTTCTAGTGTTTCATGTTTCCGATGCTGCCAAATAACAAATGAGGAGAGCACTTCGCTAATGACTACAACAATAAACAACATTTGAGGTAAAGCTCCGCATTAAGGGTATAAATTTGCGATTTGACAACGGCGAATATCGCAGTCGATGCAACGAGTATGAGTTATATGACGACATTGACATAGTTCAGCGAAGAAGGACTAGGATACACTTAATTCCTTCAATTATCGCCAAATATCGAAAAAGTGAAACGAATGACGTGCTTTGTTAACTCGACCATAACCGCTGGTGTGCTCATTATGCAGCTAAATTTTATAAAGTACCATAATTCATTTACCTACTATAATGTGAAGCTACACGACGGTTTTTTGAGGATGAGTTGACTGGGAAATGTCCAACTGGGAGGTGAGTTTAGATGAAGTCACATGATTGACAGCCGGAAGAACATTAGACAAAAGTGACGTGACATGACACGATGAAATGCAAAACAATACTGAACAAAACTAACATGACAGCTCGATAAGACTCTCGCGTGATCTGACAAAAAAAAGCTTTGAAAAAATTCCTTCCCTTGGATCACCCGTTACAATTACCAAAAATTTAATAACACTTTACTTATCCAATATATGTATGTTATATACACAGCTTTCGACGTTTACATCGACGCATTCCAAACAACTTAACTTCAGCAATCTGTGGCTTCACTGTATAATGTGTATATTAGAGTGATTCAAAAAAAAAAAAAAAATTTTTTTTTGTTTGGTACTCGGAAAAATAGGTTCCTAGACACCTCTAAGAAAGCCTCTCCAAACATGAGTTTTTAATTGTAATGGGAATTGTACCAAACGAAAAAAAAAAATTTTGTTTTGATCCACCCTAATATGCATTGATGTTTGGCGATGAATATCTCGTAAACGCTTAACTTAATCGAAAAATCATATAAGACCATTTTTATAGAGCAGTAAATTTCCTACAAAACGGCGAGTTTGATCATTCATAATAATTTTTTTTCATTGAGTTATAAAATTCATAAGAAATAAAAAATTTTCCCAAAAATAATCAAACTTTAACTGTTAATATCTTTTAAACGTTTTGTTTACGAAAAAATCATAATAGACCTTTTTTGTAGAGCATTCAATTTCCTATAAAATCTTAGGAACAACATATTTTTTTAAGTAGTTGGAAGCGAGATATAAATTTTTCTATCTGATAATAAGAAAAAATAGAAAACTGTATGTAGGAGGACCTTCCCGTTACAATTAAAAACTTATGTTTGGAGAGGCTTTCTTAGAGGTGTCTAGGAACCTATTTTTCCGAGTACCAAACAAAAAAAAACAGTTTTTTTTAATCACTCTAATGTATATATATACATTATGTCCGCTTGACTTGAAGTTTTCTGAATTACGCTCTCTCTGTTTTATTAATCATTTAAAGTAGTTTGACTTTCGTGTGTGAGAATTTCGCTGAAAACGTTGCGGTATTTGGAACTACGCTAATCGAAACTTTAGCATAAAACTGTGAATACCAGTGTTCCGACCTGATTTATTTGTGCTTAGCAAAAGTTTAAGCGATTTTATTGCGAAAGTTCAGTTCCGCATGTTTCCTTAAGCAATTCCATTTTGTAGCTATTTAACTTAAACTAAAGGGCGTTTACGGCTATAAGCATTTCGCAAAACGTAGTGAATGTAGCAAAATGTTGAGTGCATGTTCTGTAATGTTTTGAGGCATAGAAATAAAATGATTAAGACAGAGAGAGAAGAGACAGTGCCCTCTACATATTGTGCAGAAATTCTAAACATAATTTTTATAGAGAATTAAATAAGTAAATCAATTTTCAAAGTTCAATTGTGTACAATAAATTAGATTTTTTACAGTCGTAAGTCCATAAGTACCAGGAGCGCTCCAAAGTAAACAGGACTTTTTGAATCTAGCGCGACTGGCATTAAAATCTGCTATCTTTATCGATTGTCCAGTGAGAAAAAATTTTTTTTTTGTATATTACAAAATACAAATAAAAATATATTAAAACATTAAAATGATTGAATTTTGTTGTCGCATAAAAAAAAATTTCCTAAAAAGTGGTAAAATGTATGCGTTCACATGAGAGTACCCCCTTATGTCCTCACGACCACTTTGAAAACAAAATTCGTGCACTCTGCTACGGGATAGGCAATCATCGCCATAAACTTGTTTCATCAATTGAAACGAACGTTTCGATAAAAGTTTTACTAATTCTAGAACAAAATTTAATGTTGGCTCTTTGTTCGAAGCTTATTTTCGCACCGATAACACAAACATACTGACACTTAAAACGCAATAACTTCACTTCCAATGAAATGTTGAAATTCCCAATTTTTTTCGTTTTTTACATTTTTAATACATATATTTTTTTTAAATCAAAGTAGTCCCCAACAAAAAAAAGTAGTTCACAGGTCATGGTGATAGCGGCTGTTCGTGTTGTCTGAAATAAAAAAATCGAATGGATTATTATTCAGTAGTTCTGTGGCTATCGCCCCTACCAAATATAATCAATTTCATTAAAAAAAATGTCGAACTTCAAAAAAAATTCACGAAAATCTTGATTTTTTTCGTTAAAAATCGTTTAAAAAAAATATGAAAATATTTTCGAAAATAAACAATTCTGGTAGGGACGATAACTATAAATGAGTAGAAGAACATATGTAAATTTTAAAGCAATCGGTTGAATACTTTTTTTTAGGACCATGACAGTTTCAGAAAATGATGATTCGAGAAAAATGCGTTTAGAAACGTAGCAGCTGCAGACTTGTCATGGCGCCTGGTAGACAGTCGCTTACGACACGTCGGCGACTATGAGCTGTAACTTATCAAATACTATGAATTTCGGTCTGAATTTTTCACAGCATGTTTTCAATATGTTTCACTGTTATAATAAAAAAAAAATCGATTTTTGGAAGTGATTACATGAGAATACCCCCATAAATGATGATCAACATGTGGGCCATTCAAAATCCGTGACCATCGGAAATTCCATCGAAACTGTGCGTGAATTCATTAAAAATCAGCCGAAATCATCATTGAAATTCATGAAAATGGAATTAAACATCTGCAAAATATAGATTTATCGCATTTTGACCGAATATTTGGGCATACGAAAGGTGTATGCGCGGTTTGTTCCACACAAATTCACTAACGACCAAAAATTGCTCAGAATTCAACATTCGAAGGACATCATTAAAGAGATCAAAAACAACAAAAATTTCCTTTACAATATTGTGACTGGTGACGAAACGTGGTGTTTCCAATATGATCCCGAAACGTAACGCCAGAGTGCTGAATGGAAGGCACCGGACGGGCCGAAACCCAAAAAATCGCGCATGGAGAAGTCAAAAGTGAAAACAATACAGATTTGTTTTTATGATTCCAAGGGTTTTGACCACAATGAGTTTGTACCACCCGGCCAAAACGTTAAAACGATATTCTACCTTAGCGTTCGGCACGAATATCGCCTGAAAGTTGGCGTTTGTTTCACGATAATGCGCCGTCTCAACGAACGACGCTTGTGACCGATTATGTGACCAAAAATCAGATTTGAACCCATTACCCACCCCCGTATCTACCTGATACCGTACCGTGCGACTTCTTCCTTTTCGGAAAACTGCATTTGCCCTTGAAAGGAAAGCGGCCATACCGCCCAGCGAGCTAAAACACTCATTCGACTTGCTTTTGGACCGCGAGAAGAAGCTATTTTGAATATAATAAATTGATTTTGCCGAAAAAACCATTTATTCTGTTTTTTTAAGTGCTGTTTACTTTGGGACACACCTTTTACAGCTCCAAATAAGTGTTGCAACAAGAAAGAGGAGTTTTGTGGTGTTAATAACGAATTAGAACAATGGATTGATCACAGCATTACATATTTACTGCTAGTAAGCTTACAAAGTATAAATCTTTGGACTATATATTCATACATATATGTATATATTCATTAGGGTATCCATTATTTCAAAAGTTTTTCTTTTCTTCTTGTAAACGATCCCTGAACTTTTAGTTTATGTTTAAAACAATTCATTTGAGAGTAATACTGTGTTGCTCATACGACATGGAAAACTATATGAATAAACATTTGATGCCTAACTTGTACTGCGTATTAGCTTTAAAGGAACTTTTTATGAAAAAAAATCATACATACATATACATAGTCCGATTTATACAGCAAATCACCTAGGCATTCTAGTCATTTATTAATAGTGTGTTGCTCATACGACATGGTGCACCATATATGTACATTATGTATATTTGATGCTTAAGCTGAACTGCATATTACATTTATTTTATTTTATGAAAAAAATCATTCATAACTTTTGTGTAGAGCGAAAAGTTTGCATTAGTATGTAAATTTTTTTAAGTTGTAGATCTCTTTGCTCTGAAGATAAGTAGAAAGGTTTGTGTTAAAGATGAAAAATTCTATTTCAATTAGTATATGGAAAAGTAAAATGATTTAGGACGGGTTAATTAAAAAACAATGAGCTTGATTACATTGGAGTTTTTTATGGTTATAAGTGAAACTTCAGGGAACGTTTGTAAATGAATCACCTTTGGAAAAAATGGACGCTCTAATGTACTATATACATATGTATATAATGTGTATATGCACTATTTGGAGAAATAATCCCTCAATCACTTGGAGTTAAACAGTATTGTCTTTGTAAGCAGAATAATATATATTCTGTTCTTTTATAAATTCTTAGAATTGAGCTTGTCAAAAATTAAACTATTTTATTTTATGTATGTGTATTAGTTAGTGGTTACAACTAAAAGGGCTAGAAAGATAAAAAATCTATGGAATAGAGTGTGTCCAGCAGTCTTTCCGTCGGAAAATTAAAAAAAAAAATTCATAAAAATCTTCTTATATCTCTTTTTCTTCGATTATTGCAAGTACAACTTTTTTCTTCAGCAAAAATTTGACTTTGCTCGGCGCTCATTAAAGAAAACAATGATTTCACATTTACGTATATACTGTCCTGCCAAGTGAAAGAAAACGTTTTTATGTGTATGTCAAATATTGAATTGAGAACGTGTTGACTGCATGACAGGCATTTGTAAACATGAATATACATACCTTGAGTTCATCCAACAGTAGATAATCGGATTAAACATGGAGTTACTCATGGCCAGCAAATAGATTCCTAAATAGACCTGCTAAATGAAAGGAGTCCGTGTCAGCGCCAGATAACATGATGTGACTATGAAATAAATGTGAAAGGGCAACCAATAAACGGCGAATATCAGCACCACAACCATCATCATTTTCACCACCTGCAGGGGCAAGAATTAAAAAGAAATGATAAATGTTAGAAATATGATATCTACAGGTTTTGTAGATAATTAGTTAGTTGTGTATGTGAATACTGGCAAATATAATGTATATTTTAATAATGTGGCCACTTCTGAATAGTGGAATACGGCCAAATGCAGATGTCCACCAGAAATTAATTTTAGTGCTCTTTGTTCTCATCACCTTGTCAAATAAGATTTCATTCATTTCTGCCACAAGAGCAAATCATTGCAAAAGTATTATTTACGAATCTCAGTACTAGACATCACAGATTGATCAATATGTTCGGTAAAAACTCAGCCAACTGCACTGAGGTCCACATATTTGGTGTCTAGGACGTAAAAAATTATGGTCCGACTTCGACAATTTTGGTCGTAAGATAAAATACCTTTTTTGTATGAGAAGTAGGCCTGGTTGTGATAGGAATGTTTAGGCAACATCACCTATAGATACAGAGGTATAGAATTTCACCTAAAGATGGGCGGTGCCACGCCGAATATTTAATTTTTATATCTGCTCCTATAAAGGCGCTCTTGCCATTCCGGTTGTGCAATTTAATACTTGTAACGCATTTATTCAGTGAGTTATTGTCCTTTTTGTGGCTTTCGTTACAACCGTTATGTAGGGAAAAGCCGCGGTTATTATATGATTTCACCCATTTTCATATTGAATAAAGAAGTGCTGAAGAAATTGTAAAGGACGCCACCACGCATACATTAAAAACAATTTTTGTATCCTAATTGCTTGGTTATAAAGTTTTGTTTAATGGCGTTTTGTGGGCGTGACAGCAGTCCAATTTGATATACCGCCTTTCCATGAGTGACAAGGAACATATCGCCACATAAAATGTAAAATTACAATTTATCGCTTGTACGACAAATGAACAGATAGTCACCCAGAATTCGACTCGTTTCGTTATCCTCATCATTCATATATATGTATAACTCTATATTTATATCGATTCGTTTTAAGTGATACAAACCAGTTGAACATAGTTGTTATACACTGTAGCAACAGGCTGCAAGAGTATAAAAAAGTTGTTAAAGTGACCAATCTTAGGGAAAATTGAAAAGAAAAACCTCCAAAACTGAGGACAATTTTTTCAAAAAAATGTGCTTTCATTTCAAATGATACGCGTGATCAGCCTTCCTGTGTTAGTAATATTTGTCATATTTAGTGACTTGTACTCCGCTACCCTCCGCTTACTCCGAACATTCTCCACCCAAAGTTCAATGCCGCCCCGTGAATAAGTGACCGTCATCGAAAAGATGGGCAGTATATACTATACGTGAGAATCATAAAAGCGATATTATAACTGTAAAAAAAAGTAAAAGGACAAAAGAAAATGAACGAGGATTCAGTACATTATTTCCAAAATTTATGGCGGCCCTTGCATTTGTATTTGGATAATTTTATTTACAAACATCATAAGCGTCCGACTTATTGCTTTGGGATTTGCGATTTTGCTGAAAAATAACTGGTTGGGCATTTGAAAACTTGCTTAGGTATTTATATTTGCACTCGCAGGAGGGAAATTGAACGCAAATATTGTTGTACATAAGATATTTTTCAAATATTTTTTGTTGCAATGCTACTAGTGGGCAATAAGCAATAAAATAGCATTTGGTTTTGTGACAAAAAAAAGTTGGAAGAATTGGAGAACATACATATGTAAGTATGTATTCTGATCGTTTCGTAAGCAAGTATTAAAAATAATTTCTTATAGAGGGGAAATTGTGTTATTCATATTAAAATATCGGAGAGAATTCTCTCTTAAGGCATCACCTGAGGCACGGCACCATATAAGCGTTTGTGATTATGTTTATATCTCTTTTGGAGAGAAAATGGCTGCAGTTGGATTTTCTTCCTTTTAAAATTTTAAATATAAATTGATATATAATCAATTCGATAATGGATTTCTTTTTAAATTTCAGAGTTAACGAACGTATAATTTTTGGAAAAGTCACGTTAAGGGTCGGAATTTAAGCATGGCTCAGAATTGGTAACAACACTCACAGATTTAATTTTGAGCCAAATAAAGCAATTAATGATTTGCTTATTTCCAATGAGAGAACTCGCCCAAATTCGTACAAAATATAGTTTGTGTTAGAACTGAAGCTGCTCGACCTTACCAAGTGACATCGCTTCATTCTATGGGCTCTTGAAAACCCATATATGGCCCAATGCGTATATAAATAAGAAAAATTTTTGTATTTGGGACGAAGAGCAATCTGAAGAAATTCAAGAGCTGCCATTTCATTCAGAAAGACAGTGTGGTTTGTGGGCTGGTGGAATCATCGGCGTGTCATTTACCAGTTGAAAAGGTCGAACGAGTTGTCGAATGAGGGGCTGAGAAACTGCGGCCAACATTTGAAAAAAAAAACAGTCTTCAAAAAACAAATGCGAAATGATATTCTTTCAAGTAATAATAAACATTCCCCATAAAATTTGAAGTTTGTCTATTCTTTCTTTAAAAAAAGTTGGAGACCTTGAAATGGATCACCCTTTCCAATACACATATGTATCTAACTTGAGTGCGGAGCTAAAAATTTAAGTAATTCAAACCGCAAGTAAGTATGTATGTCTGCAAAATTCATTTAATTTTTAGTAGCAAATTGAGCATCAAGAACACGTGTTCAAACATTTACGTGAATACCTTTGCATACAATCCTTATTCCACTTGTTTTAATAGGGCAACTCATACCTACATATTTTCCTGTTGCGAATGATTTGTGGGACCATCAGGCCACTCGGCGTAGCATACAATTCGTGTACCGCCCTTCAACGGTTTCATAATGGCAACATACCTGAAAGGAGGTGAACGTTAGAGAACACGAGACAGGAAGTCACATCTAGTTAAAGTGAAGGATTTAGTGCAAATTGTTTGCGCACAGTAGGTTAACCTTGCGTGTTAATGTGGATATGTGTTCAATGGAGAGGTGAAATATTTAATTTTATTTGCGTCAGACTTTGGCGTTACTGCTACAGTCCTTCGCTGTGGTTGAAGAACTCACCAGTCAATGGATATCGCTTTTAGTGTAAACACCGAAGCGCCTACGCTCAGCGTCGCTACATATTGCAATATAGTTCACCGAAAGGCCAATCTTTGTCCAGCATGTAAATATAATTGAACGTCACATTGAGACTGGATACCATGGCATCCGCAATGGAAAGATTCGCTTTTAAAAGAGTGCGAAAGAGCAATGGATTATTGAGTTAATTGGAGTGCCATAAAAGGGGATCATCATTGAGGAATTTTTGAGTAATTCGTCAAAGAGCGTCAACCAATATTTCGGTGTACTTTACAGCATTTAAATACATTTTCGATTACACGTATGTTTTTATATATATTTGTATTTAACTAACTCTCGCGTGTTTGACGGTGTTTCCGTTCTCATATTTATGTTGCTGCTGGCATTCTATTGCACACATATGTATATATTTTCCCGTAGTTCCTAGGTAGAACATAGGGCAAATTGCACACATGCGAGTGGGAATTATAAATTTTTGCGATGAATAAATTTACATAACTACACACCTTCATCCTCAATTTACAGTGATTTCTGCACACAAAATGTACGTAGCAGTGAAAAATGCTCGCATGTTTTACACTAAAAGCGCTGTAAAAGTGCAAAAGACATGCAATTGCAAACCAATGGTTTTTAAAGGTTAAGTGCTGAAATTTAAATGCCTCGAAATTTTTGAAATACAAATTTTGTGCCAAAGTCTGATTTAATTCAGTCGAAACAAGTGAAACTGTTTCATAATCACGCGAAGCTGCAATATAGCTTTGTCCGTTCCCACAACCGGCGGGTCTATGTAATCGGAATGGACCAAGATTCGACTGTTAACTTGGCAGATTTCTGCCCCTACAACAACAATATAGCTTTGTATTCGAAAGTACTTGTACTGCAAGTTTGATAACTCTATAAGCTAAATGAAAGAAACGTAGTTGTTTTGCCCGTATTTAGATGAAATTTCTTATATCAGAAATCACTTAATAGCGGGATCTCTTTCTTTAAACCTTCTCCCAATGAATGCGTGGAATAAGAGCTCCGTGCTATATAGATTCACGCATATACTAGCTCTTGTCATAAATTCTGTTACAAAGTTTAGTATGCATACAGCGAGAACAGAACCGCAGAAAAAATGCCGTTATTTTTTATCATAATTTGTATTTAAAGCCTCTTCATATAGGATAATCAGTTGAATGTATGCTCTCGCTTATTAACAATGGAGAGGGGAGCTAAAGAAAATCGTATTGAGGCGTTTGGTTTACATATACTACATAGAGATTCTCAAAACGCCTAATTTTTGGAGAATGTCTGTTTACCGCACTATTGATAATTTCTCTAAATGTCGGTAATTGATGACAGAAAGAGAAGTGATCGTCCTTGTGTGACTCGAACTAATTTCCTCTTAGCAAACAGAAAATTAGGTGAATGATGTCCACATAAAAGCCTACCGTTTGGCCAACATGTCATCTAAACAAATAAAGACGTATGTACAAAATGTGATTTAAAGAGCAAAACGTGGTGACCAAAAACTGTTGTACTAGCTTGTGTCTCCTGTAAGGGCCTTACTCCTCATTCCTTCTGTGAAAAAGGGTCCAGATTTAGGCAAAAGTATACCAGCGAAAGTCGAAGTGGTCGTATAGCAGCAATACTCTCTTTGATAGAGGATATGTGTAGGAGTTCTGAAATTACTGTCGAAAAATCTAAAGGAAATCGTACAAATGTTCGCTGCAAACTTAATAAACTTTATTTCGCATTTAAAAAAATAGCTAGTCTCTAGTGCCACATATTTTTTCGGCAGATTTATAGCATATTTCGTATAACTGGAGCGAATTGTATGTGGAATTTAATTTTTGCTTATTCGGTTCCACGGATAGCGTAATAATGAAGTGCACATGTACGTATTTTTTGTTATACAACAATACTTAAGTTACGAGGGCCACTAATGGTTTACACTCGTTTGCAAAGCTGTTTACTGCGTTGCCTGCAACTGAAACGCCACCAAGTGCCTACATAACGAAAGGAAATTGGCGGTCGATTCCAAAACACTTTGAGATCAAATTTAACGTTATCTTACATGCCTTTATTACGTACATATGTACTGGTTAGGAGAAAAAGTAAATTTTTTTGCTAGCACTAAATATTACAAAATGTGTCGTTTAATTGGTATACCTGTAGTGAACACCCTGTGTTTATGTAGAATGATTATTGTTAGGTTAATAACGATCCCTGACCTTAGATCTCCATGGTCAGGGATCACCGCATATCAATTAAAATGTGACCGTATCTTGGTCAAAATACTTTATATTAGAGATTTATTCTGTACTTATAGATTAAGAACACACTGTGTTTGTTTAATAGCTATTTTTACGTATACGCCGTGAGGAATAATATTTTAAAAATTAGATATACCTACATATGTGCTTAGATATGTATGCAAGTTGAATGTATTTTCGTAAGTTTTTGTGACATTATCTGAATAATACATTAAAATAAGCTTTGAGAAACTAAAAATTTTAGCGGTTATACATCCTCCTTCAAAAAAACGAACAAATTCGATCTGTCTTTTTATTTTAAATTTTTGCTAATAACGCACAATCAATCAGTATATTTTCAGTATTTTTTCTTCATTTTTGTATCGAATATAACATTATCTCATATCATTTTCAAAACAGAAAGCTCCGTGGGAATTAAATATTCAAAATGAAAAACATTCTTAAGCAACTCAAAAGTTATTACGTTTGTAAATTCCATGAAATAGTTTTGCTATTTGAGTATAAGAAAAACAAAGGAATCAAAAAAATGAAAACACAAATATGCAAAAAAAATCATTTATTGTTGTTTTCATTTCGGCAGTTAAATAAATTTAGCTATTGTAAAAATGTTCTGACATGGTTTTGGGTGCTAATAAGCAAAATCGATTTACTGAAGATCTCGAAGGAAAGCGATCTATTTTTTAAAAATTGATGCCGATAAGAACGTAACCGTCAATGGTGACCGTTATCACACATGGAAAACCGACTATTTAATGCCTGAAATTGAAGCTCGGGATCTCGAAGACATTTGGTTTCAACAAGTCGGCGCCACTTACCATGCATCGCGTCAATCAATAAATTTATTGAGAGAACACTTCGGTGAGCTGATAATTTCACGTTTTGGGTTGGTCGATTGACCACCAAGATCGAGTGATATCTACCGCTAGACTTTTTTCTGTGGGGATAATCCCGCTTCGATTCATGCTTTGGAGCAAACCATCACGCGAGATATGCTTTTGTAATAAAAAAAGCTTCGGCCTTTTTCACAACCTCCTTTATTGGGCTGAACCTTAAGACTGACCTAATTGACATTGCTTGTTAATTTTCTTACTCCTAATCATAAAGCGAGCTGTACAAACATTCTTTGTTAGTTCGTTTAATTCTTATATTAAGATTAACTGTATGGACATTCTTTGCATGTATGTTTATATTTGAGTTAACGTTGACTTAATATGAATACGCTCACTCTCAACTCAACTCAGCTGAATTTGGAACCCACATTCTATGTTCATATGTTAGTAGGATGTTCTGCATTTTCCATATGTACATATATATGTATATATAATTACCATATGGCTAGAGTGTAAGGTCGTAACTCGCGTGTCATTCGCCAGTTACTAATCGAAATACTCGAACTACCATCTAAGACGTAACCGCGTACAACATTTGAAAGAGATAACCTTTAAAAATTTAATGCCAAATAATGTCCTTTCGAATGATAACAACCATTCCACAATAAATTTAACGTTTCTGTGTTTTTTTCGTTAAAAAAGTAGGGAAGCTCAAAATTTAGTACGTGACATTCCCCTTACATTAATATGTTACAGTATGAAAATAGGCGAAGGCGGACTAATTGAAATTCAGTGAGAAACCTTTCTTGGTAGTGATATGTCTGTATACTTCTTGCTGACTTTATATCGCATATATCGGCCAATATGTGAGTTATTTTAATAAAAATGACGGTACACACGTGAGCTTAATTGAACAAAATAGGATGAAAACCCACTCTAGACCTCAAGTAACAAACAAGCCTTCTGTACCTGAAGGTACCTTGGCTTTAATTCTTGCAACTTGCAAGAGTATAAAATGTTCGGCTAGATTCGAACTTAGCTCTTCCTTACTTGTTTTCTTTAATTTAAGGAAAAGTGTATACTTTTCGGTGTAAAAGGTAGAGGAAATAAATCTTTTCAGTTTCTAAAATCAACATCAGCATTATTAGTATTACCATAATTAAATTAAAAATATGTATTGCGATAATAATGCGCAAAACAGGAGTAAAAACGACGACTAATCATATTCATATACTCTCTAAATATAAAATAATTGTACCGAAAAATTTGTACCAAGTCACAATATTTGCACGAAATGGGTTTGCTGTTCCGTTTTGATGCGGCAAAACGAAGCTTTAGTAAATACACACACCCAAATTTGTTTTCACGGTTTTTCGACAATATTTTTTAATATTATTGGTATTTGTGTGTATCTTCCCCACCCTTGCTCCTACTGCAAGGTGCTTTGCATTTTAGTGCCTGTGTTATTTTGTTTATGGCACTCTGCCGTTTACAGTAAATACCGAACGCCAATTATTTTGTTTATCCTTCGTAAACTTTCATATTTCAAAGTGTTTGCCTAAGCATGGTATTTCGAAATTTAAAAATATTTATCATACCCTTGCAACATGTTACTACAGAGTAACTTGAGTTGACGAATGCTTTTTATCATCAGCAAATACAAATTGTAATATATAAATATAGAGGATAAACTTTTTCGAAGCTTTTATCTATCAAGATTAGTATTTACTCTACAAAACTAAAGCGAAAGTTTTGAAACAATATACACTTGACCCTGATGCTATCTAATTTCTTTAACCCGTCTGTGAAGAAAACAAAATAAGTAGTCATCCTTTAGGATGCCTGTGCTAGATGCGAATTTTAACAAACTCTGTGACTTCACTATCGATACTCCTCCAGTATATCACACTGTGGGGACCACAAACGCTTACAGGGTATTCCTGCCAATGCGGAACAAGTGCACAAGAGATACTCCATTGTCCTGCTCCAAACATTTCCTGCAGTCTTCCTGATCGGTCAGCCCCATTCTGCGCGTGTGTGCCGTCACCAGACAGTGACCAGTTAGTATTCCGGTCATTTTCCTACAGTCTCTTTTATCGAGTGCCAATAGGAATTTTGTGTACTTCTGATCTACCGTTTTGCAAATGACTTTTGCAGTCTTGCACCCAAGTAGGTCAATAAGTGAGTTACCTTAATAAAATTGTTAGAGCGTATTTTTCTAATAACGGTGCATATTTGTGATTGAATGAATAAAATCGGGGTAAAATTTGTCCTAGACTCCATATAACTTAGAAATGCTATGCACCTGAAGCTATTAACCCGGTTTTTACCTTTGCAAGTTCAAGAGTATGAAACATTCGGATATACCCGAACTTTTCCTTCCCCATTTGTTCAAGATTGGAATCACAACAATAACTCAGATAGTAATAATTATATAACGACATCAGACCTTGCGTTTGAGTACTTATCGAAATGCCTTAGTAATGTGGAAAATTTTTACGGTATACGCCAGCATAAAATTAGCACTTGAACGCAGAAAAGAGATGTGTAAATTTTCATTTTTAAACAGACTTCTCGCTTTGGGTAATTACGCCTAGTGGGTGTAAATATAAACAAGCGGGGCCACATATGAATGTACTACTAAATGCTGCTTTTCCGTTACTCTTTGCAGCGCAATTGTAACAGCTTGGTCTGTTGATAAAGTGACGGGTAACATCTATAAGGTCATAACTTAAAATTAATCAGCAAGTGAAATTATTACAGACTCTCTTAAAATTTATGCAACTCAGGTTTAATTACACGTCTTATCACACTCAGGTTACACGCAGCCGCGTTTATGCATAGTTTAATGCTGATGTTATTTATTCAAATTAAGCTCATCTGCATATCAGAGTATAAAAGTAATTTAAAGTTCAGACTTTTTGGCGATTAGAGTGTAATAAATGTTGTCATAAGAGCTCATAGGCTTATATGCCCCACAGCTTTGAGCAAATGTTGCAATTGAGAGTAGCAAGGCGTGTTTAATGTGTCGGTACGGGAACCGAGACCAGCCACCATGTCACCACATGTCACAAACAAGTCTGAGAATGTGAGTACAGTGAAGAGTAACATATGTATGCATAGGTACCTTCATGCAGCATGCGAGTGATTGTTTCAAAAAGAAAAGTGCTTGCATTTCACTTCACTTCAGCACTCCTTGTCTTATGTAACGTTTTTAACACGGTTTCACTTTAAATTTAGCTCACCACTTTAATGCCATTTTTCCGTCATTAGCAATTCTTGACTAGCATTGAAAATTTAATTGTTGACAGAAGTTGCATGAAAGCCAAAATAGGCAATAATAGAATAAATTTTTGATAAATTTAAAATTACTACTGCTTTCTCGAAGCTGCAAGCATACATTCCTATTCAGCTGCCATTTTAGTTTCCTTCTTATGTACCTGGCGTGTCCACAGAACAAAGAAACCGTTGAAACAGTGTATTTTATCCAGTAAGCTCGTCCGAAGAGAGCAAAGATTCGTAATGGAATACTAAGTAGTAGAGTTTTGTTTTGTTATATTATGTATCTAAGTTCTTCTTATATATGTATGTACATTGTGACAAAAACGCAAGCGTAAATTGTAATTTAATTCTCCTGGCAAATGATATTAAAGAAATGTATTCTACTAAGTTGGTAGGACTGCCCTTAATTGCTATGGCAAATGTGAGCACGATCTGTCAACTAGTTTGTTTACAGCAGCTGCTTAAGTCGGTACACCCCAGTACGATTTTCACAATGGATAAAAATATCGAACAAAGAATTGATTGTTAAATTTTGTATTTCTTACCAAATTTCGTTTGCGGAATTGTTACGAATGTAACGGCCGGAATTGTGCAAAACAAGTCATGGATTTCACACGATGATTGTGACTGTGTGAATTTAAAGCCATAAACGTAATAATTACCATCGATGTACCATCGTATTTACCAGATTTGGCTCCGTGTGATTTTTTCTTGTTCCTCTAACTTAAAATGCCGCTTCGTAAAACTCGTTCTCAGTCGAACGATGAGATAAAACAAAATTCGGTAAGCCAGCTGAAGGTCATCCAAAAAAGTGCTTATGGAAAGTGGAGGACGGAGGACTGGAAAAATCTTTGGCATAAGTGTGCTGCTGTGGGGATTACTTTGAAGGCGATAAAATAAATATTGAAGAACAATTATATAATTGAGGAAGCAGCAAGAAGTCTTTCGCACAAAGAGGTCGTGTTTTAATAATATTATCACATTAAGGGCTGCCCTGAAGTAAATAAACCAGTGGGAAACGGATGTTCTCACCTACAAATATTTTGTAAATTTGAGCATCAGTTTTGACAGTATAGAACGCACTCATATCTGTCATTCGTTTTATTCAAGATGTATTCTAGAAAAGCTCATAAACATCCTCAGAGCTCACAACGTTAGCTTTGAATTCAAAACCTTTCAGAACAAACAACTATCAAAACTGGTGTAAAGGGCTGTTTGAATGATGTAATAAATTATTCGGGAACTACTCGAAGAGCTGACTTCTTCTTCTTTATTGGCGCGCCAGTCGTTCTTCCCTTGCGCTGTTTGGTGCTAATTAGAAATTTCAAGTCTAGCCAGATCTTTCTCTTCATCTGCCTCGCTCGTCGAGTACTGCATCGAATATTTATAGTTTTTGCATTCATATGGATGACATGACCTAGCTAGCGTAGACGCTGCCTCTCGAAAACTTGGAACGTCGATTCCTCAAATGTTTTCATCGTTCTTGCTCTGCACCATATAGCAGACGGGGAGGATAAGTCACTCGTAGAATTTGGCCTTTGTTCGTCGAGAGAGGACTTTACTTCTCAATTGCCTACTCAGTCCGAAGTAGCACTTGTTGGCAAGAATTATTTTGCGTTGGATTGCAAGGCTGGCATTAGAGAACTAACGGCGCGGATGATGAGGCCAATGACATCAATTTCATCGGCGTACGCCACCAGCTGTACACTCTTATAGAAGATTGTAGGGAGCATTTAGTATTGCTCAATGTCAGTTTACACAGCCGTAGAGCTGACTTACGCAGATGATATGCCTCTTCTTGCAGTAAAAAGATGTCAGAATTCTGCTATCTTTGGATAAAACTAATCGCTATTATTTCCGTCCTGCCATATGAGGCGTCGCTCTTAGGAGTGTTCGAGAGAATGGTTCTGCGTTGGAGAGGTTAGGTGGAGAAGGTGCTCACAATAAAATCGCAATTTTGTCACTCATTTTCTTTCTACGTATAATATTTTGGTTTTTACGTGCAAGAATGTCTATGTTTTGTATTAGGAAGGCCTTTAGGTGCTTATATTCTCATACCCTGTGTGATAAGAACATCAATATCATTTGTTAACATTATTAACATAAGAGTTGGAGTAATGAAACTTTTGGTTTCATTAGAAGTGTCGACCTTGCAGGGCTCTATGTTCCGAAAATCACTCACTGCCGTCGTTGGTGGCATGTGTGAGTCGATCATTTCAGTGCCGTAGAGATTGCCGCATATGGACGTGTACGTGAATCCTTGTTTATTTGTTTAACATTAGGCTTTATGCTTTTTAAGGGGGCGTGTGTATAATGATGAATTTTCCTTCTAGATTTTGTTTTGTCGCCTCTTCGTTAGACATGATTTACATAAACACACTTTGCTTTACTATATATTTGTTGTTGTTGCGTTTTACCTTTCTGGTTTCTGGTGAATTTATATCTTGTTATTAGCTATTTTTGTCTGCATAACCTTTGTCCGCACCGCACTCACTCATACTTTTAAATGTGTACGCGGCTTATGGTATTATGCAAAATCCGTTATGCTCTTTGGGCGTCTTTTGACTTTAAAGTTGTTCGCTGAAAGCATAAAATGAAAAGATTGCAAAGTTTAGAAAGTGACAGGAATAATGTATTTATACATACATACAATATATAGATATCTATTATACATATTTTGCGGTTTCTAAGTTGTATAGGTATCAAATTTGCAATTTACATACGTTTCTAGTATTCATTTGTTCATTTCTTAACTAATTAATTAGCTTTAGTTTCTTTGATTCTACACGTGTACTCTTGCAAGATGTTGCCAAATCTTTTAAGTCACCAGCTCTTTTACGCTTGTCAAAATACAGCTTGGCTTTTTAAAGCATGTGAAGCACATCTAATTATTTAAAACATCATTTTGATCCACCCCTTGGGCTAAACTACACAACCTAATAAAATGATTTTCAAATATCTGGTAATCAAGAGTTCCGACGCCGAAGGGGAGAGATCTCCTTAAAGCAGCTCTGGCTACTGGATGCGACTTCATGCCACTTGGCAAGTCGACTTACTGGTCTTCCAACACGAGAAAATTACCTGATTTGACTTTTTCATCACTCGACAAATAACCAAGGCTTTCATTACCATGGAAAATGGATTGGACTTGAATTCAGAACACTCGCCAATATATCTTATCCCAAATGGCCATCAAAAAGAAATCGAAATACCGCCTTATATTTTTAACAAACATACGGATTGGGAGTATTTCAAAGTTAGACAAAAATACTAATTTTAAACAAAGTATAATAATACAAGATATTTTAGAAAATGAAAAAAATCTATTCAGGAATCGGCTTGGAAAAATATACCTGTTCCTGAGGTACAGGTAAAAGCGACGTACAAAAAACGGAAGTTTGTTTTAGAGAAACTAACTAAAACGTTTAGTCCTTTAGTGTTCCGTGATACTTTACCGTAGCTGGAAGCATCGCAATATTTGTATGTAGGTGAAATCCAAACAACAATAAAAAGGAAGTGAAAGATATCATCAAAATTAGAATTAAACCAAAAAAGGCTCCCGGTTTCGACTTGATGAGTGCTGATATACTAAAATATCCAACGCGAAAAGCATTATCAAAGCTTACATCGATAATAAACGCTTGCTTAAATCTGAGATACGTCCCATCGATATGGAAGGTATCTGGAATTAATATGGTACAAAACCCTGGAAAAAGCACACATGAGGCCACGTCATATCGTCTAATCTAGTTGCCTATTTTGCACAAACTATTTGAAGTTGTAATTATAAGAAGACTTCAAGACATAATTGAAGAAAAGGCCTTATAACAATATTCCAAAATCGATCAAGTTCATCCAATAACAAGCATAATAGAAGATGTGATGGAAGAAAAGCACATTTGAACTGCTGTTTTCCTGAAAATATCTCAAGTTATCGTTAGAGTATGGCACCATGGCTTATTTCATAAATTAAGACTTCTCTTCCCCCAGTATTTAACTGAGCTAGCTGCCTCCTACCTGAACAACCGCTATTTCAGAATAAAGCAGGTGCAATCATACTACGTTACAGATAATAAAAACAGGTGTACCCCAAGGAAATAGTACATTACTTTAAAAGAGTTGAAATTTATATATCTACCCGGTTTTTCTATAGAAATTCTTCTGGCTCTGAACTGTATCAATGTCGTCATATATCTCATACAGCTCGTCGTTCCATCCACTGCAGAATTCGCCGTTGCCAATGCGCAAAGGATCATATATCTTCCGCAGAACTTTTCTTTCGAAAACTCGTAACGCGGACTCATCTGATGTTGTCATCGTCCATGCCTCTGCACCATATAGCAGGACGAGGATACTGAGTGTCTTATAGAATTTGACCTTTGTTCGGCGAAAGAGAACTTTACTTCCCAATTGCCTACTCAGTCCGAAGAAGTACCTGTTGGCAAGAGCAATCCTGCGTTAGATTAGTGCTCTGTCACAATGTCATGAATCACAGATTTTGATAAATTTAGCATCTATGAAAATACGCAAATACTTTTTCGAAATCAGTCCTCTTACTTTTCGGACAAACCCTGTAATACAATTTTAAATTCCATCTGATTGATTCATTTTACTTTATGAAAATCAAACATCTATGAAGTTATCAGAATAAACATTTCAAAAATAGTGTCCTGAAGGTAATTCATATTATGTCCCAAAATTGTCTATAAATGACTTTTCAAGGACCCCGACACAAATATATGGACTCGAGTGCGTATGGCCGGGTTTTTACAGAACATGATGTTCTGCATGAATATGGGATCCGAATTTGCACGATCAAGCATGTCCAAAGAGGCTTTGAACCACTCGTAGATTTGTTTTTTTAAATTACCGTTAGTATTTTTCAGCATTCGCACCGATTCCTCACACGAAATTTGGTTAGAAATACAAAAGTTGAATAAAATCGGAACGCACTACTGAGGTGTAAGGATAGTATTACCAACTTAGCAAAATACATTTTTGAAATATCATTTATCCGCGCAGACTAATTATAATTCCTGTGCGCTTTTTTGCCCTAGTGTATTTTATAACCTAAGATAAGACATCATTTAATCACAATTCAATTTTTTTTTTTGTTTAGTAAATATTATCAATTATTCTAACTTTAACAGAGTCTCTTTATATACTTATATGTACATCTTCAGTATTACTATATATGTACACCATATACAAACATAGATATGCACTACAATAATTACATTACCAGATGTCGGCATAAAACACAATTGTAAATAAAAGTAATTATAGAGACGCTTGAACGCTATATTTGTATATTTGTAAGCACATACATACATTATTGTGCGTGCAATGTAAAGGAACGTGTAAACAAAGAACTTGTGTGCAAATCTACTAACACACAACTTAAATAAACACACTATAAATAGTATAGCGTCATATGTCATAAATTTTGTGATTCTACATAAGCGATTAAATAAAGAGGAAGATAAGAGTTTCTTAATTTTGTAGAAAGTCTACAAATAAACGATTTTAATTAGACTTTTTTGATATAAATTGTTTGGAATTACTGTTGATAAAATATTTATTTTCCTTTTTAATTACAGTAGTTATATTTTCTTTGCCAATTCATCATTAGTGACTCAAATATTCCGTCATACATTCATTGCGGTAGGTAGGCAGGCCATGGCGTATACGTTATATCACATCAAGCTTAGTAGGGAGTGAAATACTAATTAATTAGCCGTAATTAGTGTATATTGATGAACCTTTAGTATGTACGCTCCCATGTGAAAGATATTTCAATACAAGCGTTAATACACAAAGTTAAATAACGTTTAGAATTAGCTCAGGCTATGTTAATGTAATGTCAATAACATAAAACTTATTATCATAGGCTCTGTATGAAAAAATCACTATTCATTTTTTAGAAGTATGATTTACGTGTGAAGTAGTTCACTTATTGGGTCATATTAAAGATTCTCATTATAGCAATTTATTATTGTTTGTTTGGAAGAAATTCTAAAACAATAACAATAATGGCTTATCATTAATCAGTTGTATAATTCGTCTATTCAAATTAATAACCTTCGATTTTTTATAAATTATTTCTATGAGCGCTTTTTATTATCACGAGAAATTCGCAAAACAATTGTCTCATCACACCTCGTAGAGGTGTTATCGTTTGAAAGTGCGAAAAGCAACGGTATTTACTTAATATTTCTCATTCAATATATTTTAAAGTTATTTTCTATTAGTGAATCTCGATATCGACTCATAGATTTTTCATATTTTTGTTAGAGCTTTTTATAAATTTATCTGCTAACTGTTGTAATATATTTTCTTTAAATTTAGTTATGAAAATTTATATAAAATTAATTTTCATATTTATAGCTTTAAACAGTATACTGTTATATACAATAATACTATAGATTTATTTTATTAAGAACTACCACCAATATAAGCAATGTGCAGCCTACGCTGGGCGAAAGAAGGGAAGGTCTAACAGCTAAGCTATACATATTAAATTTATTTTCAGTAGACTCTCAAAGTCAAAAGGCACAAATAGAATTTAACACCTGAAGAAATTATTCGGTCGTCGTCTCTGCAATCAAGCCGCATTACAGTCAGCTATTTATTTTTGTATTTATAAAATATTGTTATCGTTGCAGTAACGCCTCACTGCACAAATCAATTAGTAAATTACTTACGATACTAAAATTTAATAATTTATTTACCAACAATTAACAAATAGTTTCATGTGTATTCCTAATATTGCACATGTGTTTGAATAACATTGGCATTAACTATCCGACTGCGTTGGTTAGATATATCTTAGCAAGCTCAATTCAGAACAATTCTAGCAAAGAAATGAAATAGTCAGTTATTTTGAAAACATCCGTTCAGTTTTGTTACATATTTGGCCAGCAAGTAACGTCCAATAACAGAGTTCCACAATGAGCTGAATTCTGAAAAGCACAGCTTATGGTTCATAACCAAAAGCATAGAAAATCATTCAAGCAAAAGGAAAAAGTTTGTGTACTTCGTTTGCTTGAGTAATGTTTTAATGGTTTCTGGTTTCAACTTGACGTGCTGTCATGTCACGCTGTGAATGAAATTATTCAGTTTCTGCAACAAAAACACCAAACGTATGTCAAAGAGGGGATCATTCACATGTCCAGTTTGAATGGTTGAGTTCAAAACCATTGCTTTACCGCCCGATGTGTTCGAAAATATAAAGAAAGCAAAAGTAACTAAAAATATTAATTTATAAAATATTTTGTAAATGGGCATTAATAATAAATGCATACATCCTGTTTCTTTAAACTCTGAACAGGGTACAGTTTGCCATGAAAAGTGTCAAACCTGGAAGGAAACGTCAGAGATCCAATAAAGTGCAACGGGCTTAAAAATTAAGCCGACAATAATGTTAGAGCTATGATTAATGATTTTTCTTCTTATGATTATTTCTTCTTGAAAAGCACACATTTATACAGGGTGTCACAAAACTAACGCAGGATTTAATTTGCCGCCATTTCAAAACCTCTTCTCAGTTGACGAATTTAAAACACTGTTTCGACCATATTTTGTATGCAATTTTCGAAATGCTGCCGTCAAGCTTTCATTATTTTTAAATCATTTAATAATGAAGACACGATGTTCTATCGTGTAGCGCTCCATTTGTACTAAGCCTAACTGGCAGCTGTCGATTTGGTTTTTTAGAGTATTCAATACTTTAAAATATATAGTAAATTTAAATCTTGCGTTTACGGGACTTCTAGAAATGATCAATTATTAATAATCAGAGTGACAAGCTGAGTCGATTTAGTCATGTTCGTCTATATTTACACGATATGTTCATCAGTTTTCGAGATATAGATCTAATATTTTGTAAACATCCTTTTCTTACTGAACAACTACTCGTTTGTTGAAACTCTCCATATCGGACCACTATAGCATATACCTGCCAGGCAAACCGAATGATAACAAACTAGTATGGAAAACTCTTTTATTTCACAATATTTTCCAAGACAAAACTGGGTTTTCCGAAGATATTGTTCAAATCGGGCTATTAAGGCATATATGTAGTTGTCATTCAAACTGATTGACCAAAATCGAGATAAAGATTTTTTTATACTTTTTTATGCTATGATAAATGCACCTATGAATATTTCCCCAACACCGAAAATCTACATATAACAATATGCGTATGCACCAGAAGACATATTGAATCACAAGTGCTACGAGTATCAAGTATAGTTTGTTCGATTCGTTACTCTCCAACGCTTGGCAAATCGAGCTGCCTTCGACATAAAAAATGATGTATGTGTAATTTGAAGAACATGGTGTTAGTATTCGAGGTAAATTACAACGCTAATATTAGAGTGGAGTATGACAAAATACTAGCCAGGCTTCTATTTGCAGAGTCACGACTGACACCTAATAAAAGTTTCCAGGGGTTTAACAAACAAAAGTACCACAAAAGAAAAGCACTTCATTTACCAAATGAAGTGTTCGCAATATTTCACCACGTCTTACCACGAAGTAAGACTACGCCATAAACAGTGCCAAATATAGTAATATCTATTTATACAGGTATGTCTAGTAATGCCTTCAAGTTCAAATAAATTTCCTGAAAATCGCATGGTTTATGAAGGTAATACATATGTGGACCAGCCGACACCATTATGTTTAGAATAGTTTAGATGTGTGTCTTTACAATAAATACCCAGTCAATTTTTTTATTTACATATTCTACATAATAGAAGAACATTCTTTCATTTTCTTTCTAGCCCCATCACAACCGCTACTGTGACACTTCTGTGGGATTAAGGGTCTGTGAGATATATGGGTGTCTTGTCGTATTTCAGTTTCGTTGATATAAATATTCCATTAGGGTCAGTTTGTTCTGCTAGATAAATGCTTATCATCTACGATTGTGTGGTGTCCAACTATAGTTTCATAGCCTTTGTTGCATCATTGTTTAGTTATGCCGACAACATCCCACCAATGCAACTCCATTTTCCCCAACTTTTGCAAAATTCTTTCATCGATTGATATTGGCAAACACTTGTTTTGCTCAAAACTTTCTGATTGCATTTGGCAGTCGCGACTGCATTGTTTACGCATTATGCTTTGTGTTGGCGGCCTGTTCAATTCCACCGAGAGTGTGAATTCACATTAAGTAAAGATATACTAAATGTAAATTTGTGTCTACGGAATTATATTTACTTTCTCATGTTCAATTGTTTTATGATTACTACCATAGTACGCTTGCAGAATTGGATATTTTAACTTTTTTACAAAAAACGGTGGTTTCAAAATTTTAATTGTCTATTTCATGTAAATAAGACTGTTACCCTTTATTGGCAAATCTTGGTGTCTTTATATCAACTTTTATTTCGTAAAGGTCGGCTAATGCTGTAATATGTGAGTGCCAGAGAAAAACATCTGCATTGAGATTTGTGATTAGCCTTCAATTTCAGTTGAACTTTGTGTAAATGGAGTACAATTAAAATGTGAAGAATGAACGAACATGAACACTAGAATTTTTCGTCAAGCATTTTTGTGTCGTACTCAAGTATATTAGGGCAAACCACCACATTTTACTAAAATTACCAATTTAGCGATAACCTCAAGAATATCTACAGACCTCTCAGCACATCAACTGAAAATTTAAATTTTTCCTTCAGATTTGTTGAGTAGTATAATTGAAGTGCCTAACGCTACAGCTTCTGTTTGAACCTTAAAAGAAGTTCCAACTTGACGTGCTTGAAACATCTTTACTTCTGTATTTTCTCTCCGACATTGTAGTCTAGTCAAAATAGGCTAAATTATGACTCAAGTTTGCATTAATTTCCAACAAGCTGCATTTTTGTGAGGCCTTGGATGCGTCATTACAAATTATTGCAAAAGTCCCCATTGTTCCCACTTGTGCGTTGTTCTTTCTTCGAGTTTAAAAATCACACATGTGCGTTTGTTTGTGTATAGATATAGCTGAAACAATGAGAGCTACCGAAAAATGGTTCAAACTAAATTTGTATATCGTTAAATTGTCTACAAAAAAGATTTCAACACTTTTTCTTCTACGCTGTACTGTTCTCGAATTATGGTTATTTTAAACATAGAAAACGCGAATATGTTCTCATACGTGGCCAGTATGCATCATCGGGTTAAAAATTTGAACAAAAAACATAAGAACATAGTTTTATTTGCTCCATAAACACAGATACGTGAAAAATATACAATTCTGAGTGAGTCATCGTCCAACCCTAATTCTATTGGGCGGTTGGCCTTGAGAAACATCTGCGACTCTCCATTTTTCGGGTCGAAACTAGCTTTTCCCGAATAATATAGCTTTAGTAAATGCAGTCAGTTTTAAACAGTTTTTCGTAGTGAATAGACGTGTTTGTGAATTATATTCTCTTTTTTAACCGTGCTGTTACAAAATTTTGTAAAAATGTGAGAGGTTTGCTTTATTTGCAATGAATATGTGACTGTAAGTGAAATTGTGGTTGTTGATCGTGTACTAAAGACTTTAATGGATTCAAGTTCTGAAAGGGCTAATGGATTCGATGAATATTCGAAGGACAAAACATCTGTAATGCTACATAAGCAGTGCCATAAAGCATACACTCTGGAGACTCAGACTCGTTCTGACGAGTTAGCAAGAAGTGTCATTGCCCGCATGCAGTATGAATATGACTTAGTTGCTGCTGAGGCTAAGTACCAAAGGGATTGTTACAATTCATTTCTGAAAACCATTAGTGGAGGTAAATCGGTCGTCCTCAAAGTGATTATATTACCTCACAACAATTGAAAGATATTTGCAAAGAACCATCGATCGATAATAGAGCAATTAAGTCAAAACTCAAGTTAAACAAGAAAAAACGTTAACTTCGGTTGCACCAAAGCTAAATACCCTTCACAGGTGTATTTCTGTTAGTAACTATGTGTTCAGTTTGTATGGAAGCTATATGCTATAGTTAACCGATCTGAACAATTTCTTCGGAGATTACATTGTTGCCTTAGAAAATATTATATACCAAATTTGGTGAATATATCTTGTCAAATGTGAAAGTTTTCCATACAAGCATTTAATTCCGATCGTTCAGTTTGTATGTCAGCTATATGTTATAGTGGTCCGATATCGGCCGTTCCGACAAATGAGCAGCTTCTTGAAGAGAAAATGACGTTTGCAAAATTTCAAAACGATATCTTAAAAACTGAGGCACTAGTTCGTATATATACAGACAGACAGACGGACAGACGGACATGGCTAAGTCGACTCAGCTCACCATACTGATCATTTATATATATACTTTATAGGGTCTCCGACGATTCCTTCTGGGTGTTACAAACTTCGTGACAAACTTAATATACCTTGTTCAGGGTATAAAAATGGTAATAGAAGCATTATAACTAAGAAATTGGGAAGTTCAAAATTCATTTGCTTCATCGACCTACTCAGATGTTCGAAGATATCAATAGGGATATTCCAGAATATTTGTGTGTGGCTATGATCTAAATCTTGATGATTGGGGCTGGAAATGCATGAATAATAGTTTGGAGCCAATCCAGACTTTACTGCCATCTGCTCCAGAAAAATTACTCAGAACAATTTTTGGTAATTGCAAAAAAGGCTGCGCAAACAATTACGGGTGCAGAAAAGTTGAATTGTGTTGTTCATCGGTATGTATGTACCTATTGTCAAGGCCAATCTTGCACGAACATTGAATAAAATGCAACAGATGAAGATTATTTCGAAATTGATGAGAATATAACTGATATATCTCTCTTCTTGGAGCAGTCGACACAAATCGAGCAAGAGGAAGAAGACAGTGAAGAGGTAGAAACGAGTGACTATGAAGAATTTGATGATAAATGATGATGTAATTTTCTTCCTGTCAAAATTTTCATTAAATTTAAATAAAAAATAATTTCATAAATAAAATAGTGTTCGATTACATTCTTTAGATCAAAATATATTGTGGAGTATCCCTACTGGGGAAAACATGTTAAAAAAAAGCACCGTGTACATTACCTCAGAGGTGGTGCGGAAATGTGTACATATAGTCGAAAATACGACATTCCTGCAGTCTAAAGTCACGATATTTCGAAAGCGATGCTTTGTAGAGGAAAAAGTGTTGAGATCTTTTTTGTAAACAATTTTACGGTATACAAATTTTGTTTGAACCATTTTTTGGTAGCTCTCATTGTTTCAGAGATATACGAAAAAAAACGCAAATTTGTGACCTTTGACCTCGAATAAAAAAACGCACAAGCGGGATCGACTTTTGACATGTCATTTGTAATGACGCATCAATGGCCTGCACAAAAATCCAGCTTGTTGGGAATTAATGCACACTTGAATGTTTATTTTGACTGGACAGAAGTTGCAAACTTTATTGTATAATAGGAAAAGTTGCGTAAGAGTTCGAGAGGCATTATCCAAAGGAATCAAGGGATTTACAATGGCATTTGGCATCTTATGAACTTTGTGGTCGTAGACTTACTTGGTTTTTTAACTAAATATTGAGTGTCCAAAATGTTATTGAGGTAAAGACAAAATGCATAGAAACTATTATGTTGCATATATTGGGGCTAGGGAAAGATATAGACTGATCGCTGACAGTGCGATGCAAACTCCATACCCGTTTTTATAATAAAAATATTTTTATATTAAAAATTAAATAAAAGTTGTTTAACTTACATATTATAAAGTTCGCCGATTTTTGAAAAATTTGCTCTCAGGTATATGGGGGTTAGGAGAAGTATTGAACCGATGTTAACCATTTTCTCGCCCCGACATACTATATTATTTCTAGTGTTTTTTGGTGTGAGATTGCATACCTTAAGTACATTTTGTGTGGAAATTTTTATTTCATGACTGTTAAATGGGGAACGCGATTATTCTCTGATTCCCATTATTCATATGTATATCGATGCCCTGTACTGAAGTACAGTTTAAAAATCCGTCTCGTTAACAGAACTATTATACTCTCTGTTACACCATGTATATTAATAAATTTCGTTATTATAGAAATTTCGTAGTAAAAGTTCCATAAAATTCTTTTGATTACTTCTTCTACCTAAGAAATATCAGTTTTCTCGGATTCGCGATATACGATAACTCAATTAAACATTTCTTGACTGATTTGTTGATGCTATTTCGTAATTTGTGAAATTTAAATTGATATGTAGTTTGTCGAAATATCCAATTGGCGCCACGTAGCGAAAAGAAGAAACGACTGGCGCGCTGTTGTTAACTCGGCTATAGTCGCTTAAGCGGTTTCTACGCCAATTAAGAAGAAGATGTAGTTTGTCGTAATTAAAGAAGGAGTTTATAGTTGTACAAAACAGAAATTACCATGTAGTCTCTAAATGAACTTATTCAGAGAAAGACACCTATTATAGTGACATGTCAATTAAATGTATTGGACGACTTTGCATTACTGATGACTCACTGTTTAAGAAGGACATGATATAGCAGTGCTCTATGTGTGGGTGTAGGTCTATACAATATGTGTAGAGCATACATAAAGATGAGGAAATATCATTAAGTGTGACAACAACCGCTGTCAATTACTATCTCCTAGTTTATCCTTTTAACTGATGACAACTCTAAGTGGATTAGGAGCTTAGGAGCAGTTAGTTTGGATAAGTGTAGGGTGTCACAATACTTTACACAACAATTGGTAATCACGCATATATTTCAGCTGTCACTATATACTATATAAGAAGGGTTGAAAGTGTGCACTAACACTACTCAGGCATTTACTTTTATCTCGGTTTCTCCGCACAGGAATGTAAATATTCCGATCTAAAAACATCTAGCTTGAAGTTTATTGGAGGATGGAGTCATGTTTAGAAGTTCACGCAAGTGAGGTAAGTTCTCTGATGGCCAGAAACGATTCTTTTACATATGTCTCAAGCAGCTCACGACTTCCGGTCTTTGACTAAGTATCCAAAGTGACCAAAGATAAATTCTATGAGCGCTTGGAGCGCGCTTATGAGAGCTGCCCCCGCCACGAAGTCAAAATCGTGCTTGGCGACTTTAACGCCAGGGTGGGCAAAGAAGGTATCTTTGGTGCTACGGTTGGTAAATTCAGCCTCCACGACGAAACATCCCCAAATGGGTTGAGGCTGATCGACTTCGCCGGGGCCCGAAATATGGTTATATGTAGTACTAGATTCCAGCACAAGAAAATACATCAAGCTTCCTGGCTGTCCCTGGATCGGAAAGTCAACAACCTGATCGATCATGTTGTGATAGATGGAAGACACGTCTCCAGTGTTCTAGACATGCGCTCCGAAGTCCTAACATCTACTCGGACCACTATCTTGTTGCAGCCAAGATTCCCTCACGCCTCTGTGCAGCAAAAAACGCACGTCAACAAACCCAAGGAT
The DNA here is from genome assembly GCF_016617805.1 of Bactrocera tryoni. Lineage (NCBI taxonomy): Eukaryota > Metazoa > Arthropoda > Insecta > Diptera > Tephritidae > Bactrocera > Bactrocera tryoni. The sequence goes on from NC_052499.1 coordinate 40,576,846, forward strand.
GGTTCGACGTCGAGAAGCTGCAATCACAACAGACAGCCGAACGATTTGCTACTCGGCTTGCTATGTGCAAGTCAACAACTCGGTATAAGGGAACTGTGGGACGGCATTTCAAACACCTTACGTACAGCTGCAACCGAAACCATTGGTTTTCGGAAAATGCAAAAGAACAGCTGGTACGACAAGGAGTGCCGTGTCCGCAGCGAAAAGAAAACAGACTGCGTACCTCGCAACGTTACGATCGGCCACAACACGTGCGGGATGGGATAGACACCGAGAGTTGAAGAGGGAAGCGAGAAGCATTTGCAGATAGAAACAGAAAGGGGCCGAAATGCGTGAGTACGAAGAGCTTGATAAGCTGGCCGACAGGGGTAATGCTCGAAAATTCTACGAAAAAATGCGGCAGCTTACAGAAGGTCTCAAGACCGGAGCATACTCTTGTAGAACCCCCAAAGGTAATCTAGTCACCGATTCTCAGAGCATACTTAGATTATGGAGGGATCACTTCTCCAGCCTGCGGAATGGCAGTGAACGCACAACACCAGGAGAAGGCGAACCCGATTCCCCAATCGATGACGATGGAGTAGACGTTCCATTACCCGACCATGAAGAAGTTCGAAAAGCAATTACCCGCCTGAAGAACAACAAAGCGGCAGGGGCCAATGGATCGCCGGTCGATCTATTCAAACACGGCGGCGAAGAACTGATAAGGAGCATGCATCAGCTTCTTTGTAAAATATGGTCGGACGAAAGCATGCCCAACGATTGGAATTTAAGTGTGCTATGCCCAATCCACAAAAAGGGAGATCGCACAGTCTGCACCAACTACCGTGGGATCAGCCTCCTCAACATCGCATATAAGGTTCTATCCAGCGTATTGTGTGAAAGATTAAAGCCCACCGTCAACAAACTGATTGGACCTTATCAGTGTGGCTTTTGACCTGGCAAACCAACAATCGACCCTATGTTCACCATGCGCCAAATCTTGGAAAAAACCCGTGAAAGGAGATTCGACACACACCACCTCTTCGTCGATTTCAGAGCTGCTTGGACAAGGAAGCAAAACAAATTGGTCTAGCAGTGAACGATGGTAAGACGAAATATCTCATGTCATCAAAAAAACAGTTGTCGCACTCGCGACTTGGCTCTCACGTCACTGTTGACAGTCATAACTTTGAAGTTGTATGTAGATAATTTTGTCTATCTTGGAACCAGTGTAAACACCACCAACAATGTCAGCCTGGAAAACCAACGCCGGATAACTCTTGCCAACAGGTGCTACTTCGGATTGGGTTGGCAATTGAGAAGCAAAGTCCTCTCTCGACGAACAAAAACCAAACTCTATAAGTCACTCATAATTCCCGTCCTGCTATATGGTGCAGAGGCTTGGACGATGACAACAACTGATGAGTCGACGTTGCGAGTTTTCGAGAGAAAAGTTCTGCGAAAGATTTATGGACCTTTGCGCGTTGGCCACGGCGAATATCGCATCCGATGGAATGATGAGCTGTATGAGATATATGACGACATGGACATTAAGAAGAAGACAAATTTATCCCAAAATATGTGTAATTCCGATATTTTAAGTCTTAATTAGCAGCTCTCCATATGTTAATATTTCTTTTGCACAATTATGGGTAATCAACTATGTTAATTAGAACATTAATGATTTCCTATGATTACAGATCGGGCCTCCCGAAACTAAATCCTGGGTACGGGCCTGTTGTGAACCTTCGTTAAGATCGTTTAAAAGTTTTTGTTTTGTGACATTTTGTAAGCGTGACAACCTTCCGATTGTGCCCATCGGAAATACTAACCTCTTTAGGGTGCCAAGGAACATCATAAATCACGATATCTCAATGTTTACTTATGTCATTTGGAATGCAACATGTCTCGTCACCCTGATCATGTACAAATATATACCTTCATATCTATTTAAATTAGTGTTAGGTGTTACAACAACCCTTAAGGGAATAAAACTATTATACTCCATTTGCAAAATGTTGCGAGAGAATTAAAATATATTTTATATACAGCTTAAAATGATCTAAGAAATGATGTGTCAGTGCAACAATTATGACAGCCAACTTATTATTAAAACAGTAATTACATCAATTTTCAAGCTCGCTTGGACATCACTCAATGATAATAGAGTCTGAGTAACATCCTTTATTGCACTACGCCACAGTAGAAAGAAGATTTGTGTAATTTTACTTGGTTATTTAGCTTGTTATTTGGTCCCTTGGTTTAATTATCTTGTTTGGTTTTGGTTTAGTATTTTTTTTCACATTCATTCACACTATTTTGAGTTTAATATTTTAGCCTTCAGTTCACGGAGGTGATTTCAAATATTTCCAAAATATTTCTTCTTCTCTACTTTATAGTAAAATATTCACACAAAAATACTATTTTAGGTTATGAAACCGAGTTTATATATATTTTACATACAAGGCCATATATACATATACGTAGGTTGCTATATATATTTCTGGCCTAATAATGTAAATAGGCATATTTATCAACGAAAATGTTTTTTTTTGCTTTTTTTTTTGTTTTTTTTTATTTTTATTTTTTTTTGTCGATTGCTGTTTTGCTTCGGGCTCATACGCATAGATCCATGATTCGTCACCTGGGACGATCTTATAAACGTCTTTTGAAGCACCGCGATCGTATTTCTTTACACCAATCCACACGAGCCTTTTTTTAAGCGATTGTCAAATTGTGCGGGATCCAACCAGAACAAACCTTTTTTACGGCCAGGTGTTCATGCAATATCGAATGTATGCTGGTGGGAGAAATGCATAGGCATGCTTCTATCTGAAGGTATGTTACATGACGGTCTTGCATTATCAGTTCACGTGCGGCATCGATGTTTTCTGGCACAACGGCTGTTTTTGGACGACCTTCACGGAATTCGTCTTTGAGCGAGCGTCGGCCACGATTGAATTCGTTGTACCAGTTTTTCACAGTGCTATAAGATGGTGCTTCATAGCCATACAAAGGTTTTAGTTCATCGATGCACTCTTGTCGTGATAATCCACGTCGAAAGTTGTGAAAAATGATCGCTCGAAAATGTTCACGAGTTAATTACATTTTTTGGGCGAAATGAATTTTTTAATTCTTTGTAAATAAAACAGTTCACGATTAAATGGCAAAACGTTCTGAGTGATGTTATGCTAAAAAATGTCAAACTTTCCATTGGAAATGTCAGATTGATCCTGGCAACACTTAGTGTTGCCCTAGGCCAGAATATATATAGCAGCCCTCGCATGTATGTATATACCACAATATAGGCATTACTAAATTGATTGCTCAAATAGGGACAAAACTCTGACAATAATTCGGAACCAACAAAAGTATATGCTGAGTTGACGTCTTCGGCGCATATGAGACGAACTTATTCAAGCTCAATTGAGTATTGTAGACCATTGTTTGACAATCTACTTTATTTATTTTTGTCTATTGAAATATTTTAGCACAACACGCCCACTAGACAATTTAGCTCAACACAAACATTATCGGTTTGGCGTTTCTAAATTATAAGAAGTTGAAGTTGCCAGCTATATTTTTAATCCGAGGCTATGGGTATGTATGAGTGATGAAGATTTAATAGATCCATGAGCAAATAGTGAGAAGTTACATGATATTACCACCTACCCAGTATCTAGTTCCATATCGATTTGTTATGCTTTTAAATTAATCGCTGCTGTAGCACCAACCAATTAGACGGCTTGTCAACATTGCACTTGAAAATTCAGCGACAGCCCAGAAGAGCATGTAGGGCGGACATTTGATAAGCGAAGAAAGAGCCTATAACTATGTTCGTATTTGAGGGCGGACATTGTGTGCTTCTATTTATGTGAATATGTGTTTTTTCTGAAAGTCTCATATTTGAGAGGGTTTTTCTTATACTAGCTATCGTGGTCTGCTTGTATATCACTAAGCAAGGCAACGGATAGTAGAAATATGACTGAAGGCTTGGGAAAAAGACTGGCTGAGGTCGAAGCTGCTACTAAGAAAAATCCAATAGCCTTTTATTTCAAAAGTAACAAAATAAAATCAAATATGCGTTGTTGTAACTGAGTTAGTCAGCCGTTAGAGCTTTCTATGTTGTTCGACATTTCAAACATGTCCACCCGCCTCTTCTAAATTTCGTGAATGAAGTGAATATTTACTTCGGTATGAACAACCTTTGGCGAACAACCCTTAGAAAATTCTGAGTCTTTCAACATTCCTGAATGATTAATGGAGTTTTTTATCACGGCGGGTAGTGGAGAACTTTTGTGGAGATAACTATATATACTTTCAACTTGGGTTTCGCTTTCGTGCCGATATTTAAGAGAATTGGAGAGATCAACGAATCGAAATAGCCAAAGAAGTGAGAGCCAAACCGGAGTTCACTAATTTTAACTAAAATTTTGGACCTTTTAGCAATCAATTAAAAAAAGTAAATGTACAATATTTCACAGTTCATATTTACATACGTATATTGTAGTGTATGGAATGCGTTTGAAATAATCCTTCGGATTTGACAAATATTCGCCACAAGCCGTTTGAGCAACAGAGCGGAAACGATTCATCGAACGTGTACGCAAATAAATTAAATGGAATTCTTGATGCATGAAAAGGGTTCTGCCTCAAAACAAAAATTATAAAAAAAGAAATCTACTCTCCACTCCACATATTACTCGCACCTGTTACGACTGTATTTAACACTGAGTGGAATCACATGTTTATGTAAGTTATTATGACGGTGATTAAAGTGGAAGAAACTGAAAGTGAAGATATTCCGCAAACTCAGCAAAAGCTTGATAAGAAGAATACGCAAAAAAAAAATGAAAAAAGAACGCCAAACATTGGCGTTCTTAAAATGAACAATATGGATGGTGTGGTCTGTGCTGGCAAGAAAGCTATCTGCGATTATAAATACGTGGCAATAACCTTGTAGCAATTACATGTCGTGTACTTTCTAGGAAGCGGACAGTAAGAAGGAATTGTGACTTACGACAGGAAATTAATTGAAACCAAGTTGCTGCAATAAATAACAATATTTTCTTTAAAAATTAGCGATACTGAGGTTATTATAATTATCATGGTGATTATTCACAAGTGAGCATACTCGAATTGGTCAATGGATGTACTTGTATTGATTATTGTGTTGGTCTGCGCCATAAATATTGTTCACGGTTACATAAAAAACGAAGAGGGTTCAGAAAAGAGTTGTGCAATACACACATACATATGTATGTTAACAGCGACTCATATATGCTCGTTTAGTTGAGTTTTAGACCGACATTCGTTAAATCAATTTCTTGATGTCACAAGTGATGATATAAAATGACTTACCATTTGACAAGCATGTCAAGCGTCACCACGAAGTGACGCTGTCGGTTATCACCTTTGTGTCGTTTATATGTAGACTGTTCGTACGCATGTTTCGTACTAATGTTCACGTCAAATAGGGAAACAGTCAGTTGGCCTTGAGAAGGGATTCTGGCTAATTATATTTCTTTATAAAATTATGTTTTTTTCTTACTTCAAACATCTCGTACATTCATATTATTTCGTATCTTATCTGCTTTTGCACTACGCTTTTATTGATAATAAGGGTAAAGGAAATATCGGGTACTGTTTGAGGTATGAAAGTGATATGAAGTAGATTTATGAGTTTCCTCATTGCAATAGAAAAGCTCAGTACACAAATAAACAGACATAGATTGGCAAACACATTAGCAGACATTCAAGTATATACTTATGTAAGTTGCCGGCATCCGGTCAACAGAAAAGCTGTCGTAGAGCTTATTGACTAAGCATACTCGCATACACCAAGAAGAAGAGGACATAAAATATAAATATGCTAAAATGAAATGTTAGAAGCATTGAACTCGAAACATGATCAAACCGTCCCTCATATGCAGAATATTATTACAAACGATACTTTTTGGAAAGCAATTAAACTAACTTTAAGAAATATGAGTATTTGATTATAAATTGTTCCAAAATTTCGAAAAATGCCTTTGAAACATAATCTCTTTATCTTTAGTGCTTGGCGCTGGCGTTAGCAGCATGTATCACAGTCCACACAAAGCCATACAGGCATACATTGCTACAAATTAATTCGTGCAGCCGCAAAGGTTTTACACATTTTTTGCTTAAATATTTTCCAAAACCGTTGAGTAATCAGTTCTCTGTTGATTATTAACTGTTTTTTAATTAATCTTTAGCAAATAAACGCTTCTCTTCTCATAAATTTTTCTTAATTTATTTATATAAAATGCTGGAAAATGTTGGTGTAATGCCACAAACGTCTGGCAATGTTGTCCGTAATTGTTTTTGACTGTACAGTATTTAATTTTTAGTTCTTGTGCGTTCATTACGATTCTCTAATGTGTTTAGTTAGAATTTACAAACAACCGATTGTTTCTTCGAATATGTATACTAAAATATGTATGTATGTATATTTTCTCAAAAATGTAGGTTGATTAGGCAACATTTTCGGAGATACGAGCGTCTTTGTTAACACATCACGCTTTTCTCGAAACGGTGTTTTCACTGAAGTTGAACATAATTTCTCCGAAAAGGGTGAATCGATCACTTTAAAATGTGTGCACATATTCAATACATTTCTTGGTAAATGATGAAAAATATTTTGAAAAAAAAAAAAAAAAAAATAATTGAAATTTTTGAATACAATTTCTATGAGAAAGTGATCTTTTGGAAGGCAGTGTTTGTTACCTACTATATATCCTGAAAATAAACCCTTCATATTCTTTATTTCAGATGTGTAATTTGAATTGACAAAAACCTTTTCTTGCTATCATTTATATGGTTGTTGGTATATAATAAAGAAATGTTGCAAAAGAATTCAATACTCATTATTCGACGCAATCGTGAATGAATTACAATTAAAGTTGGTATTTGAATAAGATACATATATTATAGGTGATTTAGTTAAATAACTATATATTTTACTTCCCGCCTGCAAAATTATATTAAAATCATCCTCAAGCGAGATAAATCTGTTCTAAACTTAACCGAAGACGCTAATTTTAATGATATTTACCATGCATACATACATATATATGGTATAAGGCCAACAGGAAGTTTGAAAATATAAAGTTTTACTATTGACTCGATTTTATCTATTTTATATAATACATATGTATATATGTATATCAGGAGTAAAATCAACCGGCTTCTTTTTCATCGGGAGTGGTTTCTAAGTGGCGAGTCCCAAACCCAGCGCACAACCTTGCTAGGCGAGTAGTATAGAGTTTTACATATACACATTTATATTGCGAACCACTTGTTTCAATATACACTGTAATTGGACTTCAACGAACCCTTAAACCGAATATGTTGGAATAGCTCCGCTAAAGCTTCCTCTCTTTTAGCCATGACTCCAGATTCTACGGGTTGGCATCTTACACGCACATTTCCAGGGTGCGGCGAGAACGCAAGAGTAGGAATTCGGTGTAGGCCTACGACTGTAACTGCTTACCCAGAAGCATGACTATACGACATTACACCCTTGAAATCTGAAATGAAAAGTGCTCTCTCGACTAACAAAGGCCAGTCTCTACAAAACCCACATCATTCAAGTGCTGCTACATGGTCCGGAGGCATTTATGATCATTTGCGCATTGGCAACGGCGAGTACCGCAGTCGATGGAAGGATGAGCTGTATGAGATATATAACGACATTGACATAGTTCAGCGAATTAAGAGACAGCGGCTAGGTCATGTTGTCCGGATGGAAGAGAACACTCCAGCTTTGAAAGGATTTGATTCAGTGCCCGACCATGGAAGCAAACTCCGTTGGAGAGGTCAGATGGAGAAGGATTTGGCTGCACTTTGTATCTCGAGTTGGCGCCAAATAGCGGAAAGAAAAAACGATGGGTCGCTGTTGTTAATTGAACTCTAACCACGTTAGCGTTGTCTACACCAGTAAAGAAGAATGAGAAAGTCGACCGGATATTTGAAAATCTTGTATATGGGGAATAGAACAAGTTTTCACCCGTTTTAACCACTTTAGGCACAGAGTTGTTTCGTTAGGAGAAAAGTACGTCCACCAAATTTAATTAAGATAATCCACATATTGGCCGATGTATGGGGTATAAAGACGTAGATAAAATTAACCCGGTGTTTTGAAAATTTTTCAATTAAGTATAGGGGCCATAGGCTGTGGAGTCCATATTTCCGTTAACTGGGAGTTTGAATAGTTATAGTTCGATACTTATTCACAACTCTGTAAGTTATTGTCTAACTTGGAAAAAACGTTTATAAAAAACACTAATAACTCTGTGAAACATATTCCATATAAATCCCAATCATTTTTCTCATAAAGTTTGTCCACAGTAAGAAGCCATGGATAATTATTTCATGCTTAGGGATTCGCTTGTTTGTTTTTCGAGTAGCTCTATTTTGCATCTTTTGAAACACACAAAACGCCGATGGTTCTGACTTAAATTATATTAGTATTCTCCGATTACTTTTATTACGTTACAACAGAAACCTTTGATTACTTTATTTAATAACTGCTGTCTCTGATTGACATAGGTCTTCTATCAAAGAAACTCGAAGTGTTGCTCTTAAATTCAAACACATTTGCAATTTCCCTGATTTCCATGGCAAATTACAATTCTTGTAACAAACTTTTTTTACTTTCGGTCGTTGTTTGGTTAAAAATATTTTTTTACCTGTTGCTACGGTTGATGTTAAAACTTTTTATTGCCAAAAATCAAATTGCAATAACCCAAAATTTTAAATTATTTAATCGCTATTCTCGGAAAAATTGAAGACAAAATTTATTTTAATTATATATATTATTATTTTTTAACGAATTTTCACTTAGTGTGCAGATTACTGAATACATAAAAAAATAGTTTTAAAAAAATTTATTATTTATTTTTTCGATTTTTAACAAGGTGTGTGGATTTCAATACAGTTTTTAAAAGTAATGACTCTTCGGTTAGTTTATACATAAATTTCTGCTGTGAGATATGTGTTCTAAAATAATTAAGGGTTTTCTTAATCCTAATTAAATTATTTGTCTACTTAGTTTAGAAATTGCTTAGTTTTTTTTGCCCATATGACGTATAAGTATTAATATATTCCGAATATAAAAAAAATAATAAAATATTTTTGCTTTTTTAATGCACTCACTTTTGGTTCTTTTCTTATTTACAGTTATTCTGTATTCTGGTATGTGCGAAAAACAGGCAACACTTCAGAGCGGCAAAACTTTCACAAACAGCAATTGAAGTCGCGATAAAAACATTCCAAGACATTACGCAAATTGTATGAAAGGGGTTAAGAATGAAATTTGTTCACTTTATTACTCTGGCTAATTGCAGATTGTTACTTGACGTCAATAAAAGCCCAACTTTTCGTACTCCTTGTTGTTTGTGCATAAATTATGAATTCAGTAACTGTAAATAAAAGCAGCTTTCACACGCAACCTTTCTTAACACCTCGAAGATATTATCTTATTCTTTTTAATCAAAAGCGATTTTTTGCTGAAAAATAACACAACAACACTTTATAATATTTGTTTAGCAAGAAACATATCGACACTGCTGAATATTTTCCTTTAGCCTATGAGAGCTCTACTTTACAGCACTTAACCTTGGCAATCAAAGACGGAGATTTTTACACTTTTTTCAGCAGTGAATGTTGAGCATTTTATTAGTTTTGCTCTCCGAATTAGAGCAAGTTTATTCTTAAACTTTGTAAATACCTTTAGGTTTTATGAAGTCACGATACTATTTTCGGTCAATAATGTGTGATTTCTATTTTTCAATAAAAATTTATCAGTTATTTTTATTATTTTATTACTTAGATTTATTTTCACTAAAAATACTTAATTTTTATTTATTTTACCTTTTTTTTTATTTACTCCTCGCAACAAATGTTGCTAAGGGAGAGTATTATAGTTTTGTTCACATAACGGTTGTTTGTAAGTCCTAAAACTAAAAGAGTCAGATATAGGGTTATATATACCAAAGTGATCAGGGTGTCGAGTAGAGTCGAAATCCGGATGTCTGTCTGTCCGTCCGTCTGTCTGTCTGTCCGTCCGTCCGTCTGTCCGTCCGTCCGTGCAAGCTGTAACTTGAGTAAAAATTGAGATATCATGATGAAACTTGGTACACGTATTTCTTGGCTCCATAAGAAGGTCAAGATCGAAGATGGTCAAAATCGGCCCACCGCCACGCCCACAAAATGGCGGAAACCGAAAACCTATAAAGTGGCATAACTAAGCCATAAATAAAGATATTAAAGTGAAATTTGGCACAATGCTGATCGCATTAGGAGGAGTATATTTGGTCGTAATTTTTTTGGAAAAGTGGGAGTGGCACCGCCCCCTACTAAGTTTTCTGTACATATCTCGGAAACTACTATAGCTATGTCAACCAAACTCTACAGAGTTGTTTAGTTCAGGCATTTCCATATACAGCTCAAAAAATGGAAGAAATCGGATAATAAATCCACGCCCACCTCCCATACAAAGGTTATGTTGAAAATCAACAGTCCGGTTAACCGACTAACAAAAAACGTCAGAAACAGACTAACTCACGGAAGAAAAGGCAGAAGAAAGCTGCACCCGTTAACCGACTAACCAAAACCATATCGTCAGGAACTACTTTAACCCGGGATTTCAATGAAATTCGGTATATAATGTTTTCTTAACACCCTGATGACATGTACGAAATATGGCTGAAATCGGTTCACAACCACGCCTTCTTCCAATATAAAGCTATTTTGAATTCCATCTGATGCCTTCTCTGTATAATATATACAATAGGAACCAATGATGATAGCGGAATAAAACTTTACAAAAATACGGTATTTGAAAAATATATAAATGACGTATAATGAAATCTCGATTATCACTTTATCATGCGAGAGTATAAAATGTTCGGTGACACCCGAACTTAGCCCTTCCTTACTTGTTGAAGAATTATATTGATTATCTATATATATTTATTATATCTGTTTTAATACTTGCAAGTTGCAAATATTTTCTGAAATATCAAATCTTCTGCTCTAAAAGTAACACAGCCATCAGCTTCTAAATAACAATTCAGTTCTTCAATATTAGCAGTTTCAATTTCCTTATCGACGCCGGAAAACTTATTCTGCACAATAAATACGCAAACTTACATTTTTCAAATAAGTTTTTGTTTAAATTCAACACTGCTATAAATTTTCGCTTTTTTAAATAATTTTGTTTTAACGATACTTTTATTACTCTTTCAAGTTTTATCATTGACGGGTGTGAGTTTTTTCGTGATATTTTTTTTGTGAAAATTTTTTATTTTTTATCAGAAACACAAACTCTTCGCTCTCTTCAATATCATGCCTTAGCCTAACGCACTTGAGAATTCCTTTAACAAACGGATTGCTTTTTCTCCGACTAGCTTCTTTACAACCGCTGCGCTAAAGGTATCCCGACGTATTAAATCGTCGCCATCGAATTGCTTCTGACTTGGCATACCGTGGGCGAATGTGAAATTATTGCTACTGCCGGCCAACGTACTAGATCTGCTACTAAATGCAAAGCAGTAAAGTAAAGTAGAAAAAGTACTTTAAAAAAGTATCAAATTTATGAAAATGGTTTGTTGAGTGGGCAATACTTTCTATTACTCTCTTCTCTTCTCTCTTCGGCATAAACACATGCAGTTATCTTTATCCTCTTGAGCCTTCTCGCAATGCACACAGTTGAATATAAATTGAGTATTTTTAAATTAAATATTGCATACTAGTGTCGCTAAGGTTTAAGTTAGGCCCGTCCAACATAATTTTGTGAAGGGCCAGGTTTAGCATTTTCATAACCGTAGCGGGCCAAAAAAAAAAAATAAAATGACCTTCACTTTTGGTATATTTATTTATTTATAAAAAGCAACATCACATAAATCTTAATATATTATTATTAATGTAACTATGGCCTTATTATATAAAGATATTCTTATTCTTAAAATCTAATTAATGAGATGTCTAAAAATTTTTCTGTTTGCACAGTGCATTATGTCAGCTGGAGTTTTAGAAGTGGCTATGCGCAAAATGCCTTTAAGATGGCTATCTAATAAAGATGATCTGGTTTTTTATTTGTTAAATTTCATGCGAGAAAACAGCTGCTCGCAAACATATGTACTACCAAATAAATAAATATGTTTAATAGCCAGCTTAGTAAGGTTTGGGTATTGACTGGGTGTAATAAAGTTTGGAAGACAATTATTATATGCTGTTTTTAGATGAGAGCTGCTTTGCAATTATTACTCCAGCTGTAAACTCTATCAGCGCCTTCAATTTCAACATCAAATGGGTTTTGAAATACTTTCATGCAGGGAGTTTGTGATTTGAAGTCTGCGAATCTGTCGTCAAACTCGTTCCTTAATCTTTGTAACATCAACACGTACTTGTCAAAATCCAAGGTATCTTGCTTTCTTGTAGATAAGGTCTCCCAATGAATCAACTGCTTTTGTTCCAGCTGCTTTTCCAACAACAAAGGTTTTTGTGAAAAGCTAGAACGTGTTCGTCGCAACTGTAATTGCATAGTTGACTTCTTTCCCTTGTAGTTTTTAAGTTAAGATCAGAAAGATATTTAGTTATATCAACCAGGAAGGCCAGATCAGCCAACCACTCCTCATCAGTAAGGAAAGTAATTTCTTGGTCTTTGTTCGAAAAATCTTTAAGTCGTCCAGCAGGGGATAGAACCGTTTTAGTGTAGCTGCTCTGCTGAGCCAGCGAACGCGACTGAAGTAAAATGTCTTCGTGATCTGAACCGACGTCAGCCAGAAAAGCCTGGAACTGTCTGTGGTTAATCGCTCTTACGCGTATAAAATTAACTGCCTGCACTACTTTATCCATCACGTATTTCAGGCCTATACAACTGGGATGCCCAAAGACTATATAAGAGATGGCGGGCCGGATTTTCGAAGGGCCTATGCGGGCCGGATGGTGGCCAGGGGCCCGTATGTTGGACAGGCCTGGTTTAAGTGATTCTGCATATCTTCAATGTTTTATAAAACGGAAAACCTAATACATATATATATATATAGAAAGGTTGCGTTGATTACGTTTTTAAATTTTTTTAAATAAACATTTATGAAGATAGTTTTTAATAAGGAACCTTTTTTGGGTAGAAGTTCTTCTGAAGATTAAGCTTCGCTTTCGGAAATGAATTCGACACAGTTTTCAGAATATATCCACAATTTTGTACCATTTTATGCGAAATTCTTGTCAAACTATTATATATATTTAATGTTTTTAATAAAATTATCCAGCACATATTTGCTTATGCAGATTGGCTGTTCGAATAATCCGTTGTCTTATTCTTCAGTAATGACTTTCTTCTCTTAAACTATGTGCATAAAATTTCGTTACATTATAAGATGCTTATCTGAGTGCGAATTTAAGCAAGTGAGGAGTTTAAACTATTATTAATCCGAGAAGAGAGCGACATTTCTCTACTGAGCAAAGGAAAGTTATTAAAAAATTGCTTTCAGAAAGAAAAATATTTGCCTATATAAGAAAGGTTTGGAGGACAGACGAGTAAAATTAATGCGCCTTAAGCAACGCTAAAGCGCATTGCAATTTTATGGTGACATACGGCAGACTTGTGCATTTAGACAGCTGATAGTGAAATTTGTTTATTTATTAAAAACAAAAGTGAAATAAAATGAATAAGAGAAATTTTGGTATTTTTGGAAATCAATATAAATATTACGAAAAAATTCGTTTATTATTAACTACGTTGAAAGATAAGAGTGAAATTAAAAGTTATAATTGATTGAAATGCGGAAAAAGTGTGCGAAAAAGTTAAGAATCATGTAAAAATGGATATCAAACTGTGCGTTGTTTATTTTCTGCCATCTAAATATATTAAAATTTGTTTTTGTTAATATATTCGCACATAATTTAATTAGCAATATAAAACTGCTTACCTCTGATGCTGCAAACATAAAGGAGGCGGCAGACTTAAGCGACATCTGTCAAAAAATAGCAAAAATCGGCCATTTTTGAGCAATGTTGCCTACTCAAATTTGGTAAATTCAGCTAAATGCACGAAATTCTTGTGCACTATAAACTTGCATTAACATGGGTCAAATGCGCAAGTAAATGTAAATTAAGCCCGCTAATGCATATTAGCGCTGTCGTCTGTGAGGGCTATTACTTAGAAAATGATATTAAACTGCAAAAATTGGTTACTAGAACCTAAAATGCGGAGAAGGCATCAACAAACTTTCAATAAGCCGGAAGAGCTCATCACAAGAATTGTTAGAAGCGACATCGAAGCGTATAATAAATGAGGTGCAAATGCAAATGTCAACTTTAAGATGAGAATAAGGTATATCTCTGCTAATCTAAATGCACATAGTCCAAGATAAGTACCTTTACCACTAGAAAGTTTATAGATGAATACAGTTTGACACAAGATCGTAGCACTGATGATATAAAGATTGTTCAGTTCGTGAAATCGGGGAGGCACAACTTAATACGAAATATAAAGACAATTAAGAAAACTTTCATGTAACTTATTATATTTTGTTCTTACTTTTTCGAACCGTTTGTTTCGGGCTCAAAGTAACCAAAATCGTCGTAAATAATTATAAGTACATATAATACCAAGTTTTGCTTTTTTTTATAATTCTAACCATGTACAAATGTTTGTCGAAAAAAGTTTATTCATGGATTTTTAGGTGCGCTTTGATTCATTTATTTCTTTCCAATGTGTTTCTCTTTCAACTAGCATAGTCATATTCACTCAATCAAATATACTCGTTTCTCTTTCTGAGCCAAACTAATTTTCAGTTGGGAGCAGCTGTGGAATGTAAGTCTACTCACTCAAGGTTGTACACAAAATAAAACTCTCAATTTCAGCTCATTCGTAAAATTCATCGTTTTATTGGATCCCTTAACACAACAATTGCGTTCTCTCTTTGCTCTCAGGAACTATATCATCGCTATATGCTTTGTCTTTGTTGTGTTCGTAGTTTCGTAAACAATATTCTGCAACAGGCTCTTTTATATCTCCATTTTATCCTATACTATATATCATGCTGAATTGTTCACGTATGCAGGCTGAACAGGAATAGTAAAAATTAATATTCACGTAAGTTACTTAAATCTGTAAGGTACATACATATGTACGTTTACATGGCTTCTTTACTTATATGTATGTAGGTACAATGTATGTATGTATGTAAAAATTTATATATGGAAATAAATGTCTGTATGTATTTGAGATTCTTTGAAAGACCCCAATAATAACTTCATTATTTTCAATTAACTGTATTTTTATTCTTCCGCTTTCCCGTTCCCATTTAAGCTTAATGTTGACTAAAAATAAATTTTTTCTGGATTGCTTAAGCCCTACTACTAGGCTATGTCGTTAGTAGACAAGACAATTAAGTTAAACCCTCATCGAGAACCTCGGGTCGGGCCAGGCATATTTTGTTTTAAAATGTTATTTAAATATATTTAGAGTGTAGCAAACGACTTGCGCTTCCAGGTAGCTTCCTAGAATTTTATTGTCATTAGAATTCAAAAAAAAAATTCAAGGATATCGTATCGAAAAGGACGAAAATAGGATATTATAATATTACACCTTAGTGTACCAATGGTGATTGGCTAGACCCCATATATTTTGTATGAAAATATATGAACTTTGGTATGTTTCTATCACTTCGCACGGTTAATTTATCTGTTTTCATGTTCGTTACATGTCCAAATTGGTTTGTATGTTCATTCTAGGTCAAATACTTTAGCCGCTAGAGCGTTTTAAAGGTTAAGAAAAATGTAATTTTTCTCAAAATGTTACATTTTTTGTGAACGCTATTGCCACGCCAAGCGTGAACAAGGCAGTCAATTTGATTTCAACCAAATCGAGAGGTAAGAAATTTCAAAAATGTATCTATATTGTACGTATATGAGCGTAAATACAACACGTATTTCCATACAAATGTATGTAAACTAGCCTAGGCCTAGCCAAGCACCATTGGTCTCGACTAAGAGTATCAGACGGTTGGTCTCGAGTAAGGTTAATTTTCCGCCATCGAGTCATAATAGCTACTTATGGTGTTGATACATCGGCATATTTGGAGGGAACATCTTCGCTCTTAAAAGTTTCTTTTAGACGGCGTAACTTGTGGATGCATATACATATGATCGGAATTCCTTTCAGTCAAACTGAACTGTGTATAGATGAATAATTATATTGGTGGGAATCTTCCAATTTTATAAGATATTCAATTACTCACATATACAGTCCTTTGAAATCATAGGCAAAAACCTTATTTATTACCATTTTCAATATCTGCGGTGTAACCCAGCACTAAACTAAGATATAGGACAATAATTTGGCACAAGACCTCGACCGCTAATAGGCTTAATGTATGTATCTGTTAAACCCCTAAGGCTGAAACAACCAAATTCGCATTGAGCAATATTATAAGACCTCTCACCGACAGTATGGAAAAAGATGGCGCCGCCCTCTTTTAGGTGTCATCAAATATTTCCGGACTTGCTCGACCGATTATAATCAAATTCGATGCATAAAATTTCTCTGGCATTCCGCGTGTTCTAGTGTGAAAATGAGCGAAAGTGGGCTACAACCACGCCTACTTCCCATATAACATTTAAATTTGAATTTTATTTAATTCTTTCACTTTCCAGATAGAATCCAAAATAAGTAGCTAAAACTGTTCAAACCTTCAGGTGCAGAATATATCGATTTATGGGTATTTTAATAATTTCTTGGTTCTTTTAATCAACGTCTTACATTATTCTCTTCTTTTTTATTGGCGTAGACATCCTTACGCGATTATAGCCGAGTTAACAACAGCGAGCCAGTCGTTTCTTCTTTTCGCTACGTTGCGTCAATTGGATATTCCAAGCGAAGCCAGGTCCTTATCCACTTGGTCCTTTCAACGGAGTGGAGGTCTTCCTGTTCCTCTGCTTCCCCCGGCGGCTACTGCGTCGAATGCTTTCAGAGCTGGAGTGTTTTCGTCCATTCGGACAACATGACCTAGCCAGCGTAGCCGCTGTCTTTTAATTCGCTGAAGTATGTCAATGTCGTCGTATATCTCATACAGCTCATCGTTCCATCGAATGCGATATTCGCCGTGGCCAATGCGCAAAGGACCATAAATCTTTCGCAGAACTTTTCTCTCGAAAACTCGCATCGCCAACTCATCAGTTGTGGTCATCTTCCAAGCCTCTGCAACATATAGCAGGCCGTGAAATATGAGTGACTTATAAAGTTTGGATTTTGTTCGTCGTCTGAAGACAGACGAAATTATCTACGACTTCAAAGTTATGACTGTCAACAGTGACGTGAGAGCCAAGTCGCGAGTGCGACGACTATTTGTTTGATGACAGGAAATATTTCGTCTTGCCCTCGTTCACTGCCAGACCCATTTGCATTGCTTCATTGTCCAGTCTGGAGAAAGCAGAACTAACGGCGTGAAAGTTGTTGAGGCGAATTATATCAATAACACCGGCGTACGCCAGCAGCTGTACACTCTTATAAAAGATTGTATCTGCTCGATTAAGCTCTGCAGCTCGAGTTATTTTCTCCAGCAGCAGGTTGAAGAAGTCGCACGATAGGGAGTCGCCTTGTCTGAAACCTCTTTTGGTATCGAACGGCTCGGAGAGGTCCTTCCTGATCCTGACGGAGCTTTTCGTGTTGCCCAACGTCATTTACCATTACTACAGTGCAAATCAAATATTTGGATACAATAGGCTTAAAAATTACTAAAAATACGAGTTTTTTTTACAAGAAATAAGCATTCAAAGGATATATTGGTAGTCGAAAAAGTCTTTTCGTATTTTGTCAACAGATGTCGTTGCAGTCGTATATTTCCAGTGCTACCAATCACATTGTGTCATACCATATAGTGTTGGAAAGATGAGATTTTAATGTTCAAACCTCATCACTAGATTCTGCACTCTACATTTTCCCATAACTGAGTATATAATTTAAAAACAAACGAATAGACATATGTACATATATGAAATGCACCTACACATGTTTAATAAGGATACTTATATACCATATGTGTCTATATATCATATTTATATTCTGCTGAAGTTTATCATTACTTAACAATATTTTAGTCGTTTTTCTGTCAACGACTATGTATATCATGTGCTGATATCATTACAACCTGCACATATGTTCATACATATGAATGAAGGAGATATTTACAAGCTGAGCTACTTGTCATTTTATGGCGTTATGGTATATGAGGCATGAACAATACGTGCACTTAGAAAGTTCATAAACCGTTAAGTGAGCTCAAGATTATAAAATGAGTTTGCTTATATTTCAAATGAAATTTGGCTGCTCTTTAGAAGCAAAAAGCTTTGTTGAGCTGTATAGTACGCAAATTTCGCCTCTCGTGTAAAATATTTGTAACCTGTCGTAAATGTGTTCTTAGAATTCTTTCCTTTGCACACATAAATGGTCGTTTGAAGAGTTTGCTTAATATCTGCATATCTGCTGTTCTTCGAGTTTTCGACTCCTGTTTACTGAAAATTTTTCCATTATCAATCAGTGTAGTACAAAGGCATAGCCACAACATATGACAATAAAAATAATGGTTTTAATGTTAATGTATTTTAAAGAAATTAATGAACTTAATGTAGGTTTGTATTTCATCTTCAATCATTTATATTTTCTCTTAAATCTTGTTGTGCGCGACGAATTTAATCAAATTAATTGTAATCTGCCTCCTATTAATTCCACCGTTCTAATGAAATAATATTTATTATTATTACATCTTACGGTTTTATTCTATCATCATTCGAGTCTCTTACAAAGTCTTCCTATTGCACGTACATTGTGACAAAAAAATCACCTGGAAATTGTAATTAAATTTCCGGCAAATGATATTTCAAAAAAATGTATTTTGTTAGGCTGGTAGCACAATACAACTGACAACCAGTTTATTTACAGCAGTTCCTTAATTCGATACACCCCTTCAGCTCATGAAAATATTAAAAACGTGAAGTATGTGGAGCTTAAAAACCGTCAGTTAAGTGTAAGAGAGATGACAAGGGAGAATCGGCATCTCTCGCGAGTCCGTTCCAGTAATTTTGGTTAATATTTTGAGTATGAAACGCTCGCCTGCTCGACTCGTCTCGATAAAGCTGAATTCTTTTTCAAAAATAGTACCATAATAACGCCAAAGCCGCTCACAAATCAAATGCCCTTTGTTTTTTTTTTTATATCTGTAGCTTGGTGCAACATAAATTTGTTCGAGAGGGACAGACATTCAATACGGAGTTCCATTACTTACCAAAGTTCCGCTCCTTTTTAACTCATTTCAAAGATAGCGGGATTTTGGACTTAAATTCGGGTACATACTACAAAAAGTTTTGTATAAAATATTTCTACCTCACAAAATATCATTCGATATTTGCTATATATGTAACATGCAGATGACTCGATAAATTTCGTCGTAAATGACATTGTGTCAGCGCTCCAGTTAGCTTCTGTACATGAATTTATATCCAGTGGCGTTTGTTCGTAAATTCTTGGTCAAAAATAACACTTTAGTTTGCGTCAGCTCAAATTATTAGGTCTACAACTTTGCTTCTGCCGTTTTCCAATAGATGTCTCTAGGGTCAAGCACTGGTCGATTAAATCGTTTTATATCGATCTTGGTATTTGTGTCAACATTAACCCAACAAAATATTTGTAGAGATTTGTTTGCATCCCAAACTTATTCTCAACTGAAAATGTCACTTTTTGAGCCGAATTAAAATTTTTCTTTTTGTCCAAACTGAACGATTCAAAGTCAACCGGAAAGACGGAAATCGTTTTATGAGATATATTGGGGGCAGAAAGAGATATGAGCTGATTGCATTAATTTTTACATTGCTCAGGTATACTCCAGAACATGTTTCGAAGCATTTTTTTATGAAATAAAACTCATTGACTGACATATTCGGCATACAACTTGTTTGAATAACAAAAATCATTGCATATGTAGCATATGGGAGTTTGAGGTAATATTGCCCCGATTTTATCTATTTTTGCCTGTACCACATACTATTGACATGCCACATTGTAAACAAATATTACCTGAGCTTCATCAAAATAGTAAGACTTTTTAATTTAAGTTTCGCGCGAAAACAAATTCGTCGAAATATTTTTTTCTAGAAATTGGTGCTTGAGAATAGACGAATTTACTGGCATCGTTGGAATATAGGACTGATGAGTGAAAACCATTTTGAAATATCATTAAAACGTTAAACTACTGGTGACCCGGAAACAGAAGATCAATCCGCCCAATATCGCGCAAAGATGAGCCAAAGAAGGAATACTATTTTAGTGTTATGAGTCGTTTGCGCGATACTTTCCGTAAAATATGCTGGAGTTAAGGGCCCAAAACTCTTGGTTTTTGCATCACGATAATGCACTGTCGCGTATTGCGTTGATACCTCGTGTGTTTTTCGCCAAATTTTAACTTGAAAAGTCCGTAGCTTTTGCTTATCATACAGTATTTTTAATTTCTTAATACAAATTTTATGCTTATAGATAATACCTTAAAAGTGAATTACTTAAGTAAATATTCCTGAAAAATTTTATAAGAATTCCTAATATCTATTTTTATTAATTTTAAACAAATTGTTGGTTTCACTAAATTTTCGTGCTGATAATTTCATTGAAAATATAAAAAATCGGATAATGTAAAACAGGACGTTGAAACTATACCGCCCTGGATGGCCATGGCGAATAAAAGCTTCATATTCTCTACAGCCTTTCCCACATCGCGCAATTGAAATATTTTAAATTTAATAAATTTCTCTTGTTGCAATTCACAATCCACAAGCTCCTAACGATTCAACAGCTGTTCAAAACTGGATGAATATAAAAAAGAAAGAATGCCACCCAAGCCACCAATGAAATTTTTGATGTTTACGGAGGGGATGCTGTGTCAGTTCGTGTAGCACGACAATGGTTCACTCGCTCCCGTTCTGGAAATTTCGAAATTTCGATTTACACTGATGGAATACTGTCTCTAGCGGAAAAATGGCTAAAAGTGGTCGACAAAAATGGTACATATTTAATATATGTATGTATGACTATAACCCTATATCTATCTCGCTTAGTTTTAGGTGATGCATACAACCGTTAGATGAATAAAACTATTATAGTCGCCTGAGGCAACAGTTTGCTAGAGTATAACAAGTTAGCACGGGCTAAGTTCGGGCGCAGCCGACCATTTTATACTTTCGCAACTTGGAGAAATCAATGGTAGGGAAATGCCATAAGATGCAAAACGTTATAAAGAGAATCGGAATCTAAGAAATTTTATATATTCATATACTCTATATAACTCATACACTGACAGTAAAAATCGGAATAAGATTTGTTAGAAAAACGAAAGTACCTAACATACAATCACCAATCATACGTCAGCCAGATGTTCGAAAATTCTGTTAATGATTCTACAAGGTGCGTTGCAAAGTAAACAGGTTAAAAAAAAAACAGAACAAATGATTTTTTCGGCAAAATCAATTTATTTTATTCAAAATAAGGTAAATGCTAATAATTACGGCATATTAAGGTAGATTGATGAATATACGCATATTACAGTGAATCAAAAGTTAGACGGAATGAAGAATTATAAACATATCGTAAATAAAGCTTTTATTTTTCATATTAACTTTTCAAATGATAGAATTTTTGTACTGTTTTTTTGTTATTAATGCTTTGCTGAAACACTCAATTGGCCCCAATTCCGTGCTAAAATTTTGTCAAAATCCTAATTCCGTGCTTAAGTGATCCTTATTTCGTGCTACATTAGAAAAGGTTCTTATTTCAATTATTCCTAGCAATTTGTTAGTAGAACTTACACAATTTATACGTGGAACACAACGAAACATTTTTATTCACATAAATCACATAGAAAATTACTTAGTTAGATAAAATAAAATAACTTCAAATATTTTAATGACATTATTTGTCAGCTATGCATTTGATGCGATATATAAACATAAAATAATAAGTATTTAGTTAGTAAAACTGTATACATTCAATTACTTGTTCGTGAAATAAAATAATTTCAATTACATTAATATACATAAAGTCAGTTCAATATTAAATTTTAGTTTATTACATATCAGGTATTGAAAATATTCCTCTCTTATTTATAGGCTGAGGTAAATTAATTTTTTTAACTACTTCATCGGCGTCGTATTCTAAAATATCTTCTTTTTCTGGCCAACGCCAGTTAGATCCACACATTGTCATGGTTTTGATTTGAAATTTTTCTGGATTCCCATAAGTAACTTTTAACACCTGCCCAGGAAATTTCTCGCCTTCATACCTTACTACAACATAGTCTCCTGGATTAAAACTATTATTAATGTTCCTTTTTACTTTCACCTTTGAACCTTGCTTTTCTTTCTTTTTTAAAATTATCTTTTCTTTCTTAATCTTTTTTTCTTCATCCAAGCGTCGCTGATACTCAATGTATTCAGAAGCAGTGGCGACAGTTGGGGTTAATTTTTTCTTGACAAATTTTTTGTTCGGGTTCACTGGTTGGGGCTCTGGCCAGAAAAGAGCATTTTGAAAGGCGTTGGAAATTCAGATGTTTTTATTTCCATTGCATTAACTGTGCTTTTTGGTGGAGTTCTCGAATTAATATTAACCACGTCTACATTGTCATTCGCCTTCCTAGGGGGCAACTGAGGTCTTGGTGGATGGTTGACAGTTGTTGGGATATCTTCGAAGTTAATGGCTTGAGCTACTGGGCAAGGTATACTGTCCAATATATGTACTACTTCACGCTGCTTGGACTTCACGGCATAAGATGGAGTTGAGCTGCTCAAATTATGTTTGTTAACTAATTCTTCATTGAAATCTATGAAATCAATACTCATGTTTTCGATATCCAATAAACAGTCGTTGTTAGCTAAAATACTCGTAATATTAAGATCGGAAGTAGAAATACTTGCAATGCAGCTGCTTGTTTGCTTATTCTTAACACTTCTTCAAAAGTAAAATAAGTTTACGTCTTTAACATCACCCTTCCAAGTTCCGCTGCACTCAATAAACAGTTTAAGCTTTTCAGCCGGCAACCTTTTCTCAAAACTTTGTAAAAATTCTTCGGAATTAGTTTCGAGTGTTTTTGTTGCTTCATAGTTCTCTGAAATTTCTGCGATATTCATGTTTGGTACTCTGATTATATTGGATGTGTCTCTGATGTCAGGTTTTAAAATTTTATTGTAAGCCACTGCATCTTCATTAAACGGAAATATGCCACAAGCCTTAAAACCGTTTTGTAGCATATCAGAAGTGATTGCAGATTGTATGCATTTCTGAACAATAGGTCCGAAATCTTCCCGTTTTATTCTTTGTCCATTATTTAGCATTCTCCAATTTTGTATTTGCTTTCTCCAGTCATTTTTAAACTATGAAATACTGCAGCATCCATTGGTTGCAGCAAGTGTGTCGAGTTTGGAAGAAGCGCTATAAGTATGATTCCTTTCTTCTTGCAAAACTCAATAAGATGCAGCGACAAATGTGACGTGTGCCCATCCAAAAATAGTACGATTGGGAGTTGTATATTTTCTTTCAGGATGAAGGGATAAAAGACATTTGTTATATATTCATAAAATGTTTCGCAGGTCATCCAACCTGAATCCGACTTTCCAATAGCCCAATCAGAAGGAAATTCGGAAAGTATGTTGGTTGGAAGTCTTTTGTACGGAAAGAGAGCAAAAGTTGGCATCATTTTACCGGAAGCGGAAGCTCCTATGCATAATGTAAGACATTCTTTATCATCATTGCCAGATCTGAAGTATACATGCTTTGAACCCCGTTTTGTCAAAACTGCTTGACCTTTTGGACAAAGAAAAAACGCGGACTCATCACAGTTGAAGATTCGTGTTGAATCTTCTAAAACATCGAGACAATTGTTATTTTCAAAGTATTGATATACTCTTTTAAACCAACTTCTTATAGAAGACTCTGTTAGAAACTGTTAAGGATTGCGAAACACGTTGACTCACTGTGGGATTTCTTTTCAAAAACCCTTGCAACCACTTTCTGCCTGGTATATTATTTTTAAAAGAATTCGGCCGATTTAGTTCCTTAACCAAGTTAGTAACGCAGTTTACAAGTTGATATTTTGTTACTGGAAAGCCTATTTCCGCCAGATAACAAACCCATTTGACAATAAAACTATCTTCTTCTGTCGTTAGCACAGCTGGAGATCTGGGCAGCCTTTTGAATACTTGTATTTGATTTTGGCCAGTAGAGTTTGCTTCGGAACACGATATACCTTTGAAGCCTTGTAACATGTCATCCGATTGCTTTTTATTGCTTCAAGAGCTAAATTTAATGATTCCTGTGTATATTTTGGCATGATGACGGCACTCAAATTTCTGTTAAAATGAATTGAAACGTAATTAGAAACACACCGTTCCCAACTGCGGCCTATAGAACGGAATTAGGCACAAAATTAAAAACTGAAGCCTATTTTTTCGTGCTACATGTTTTTATAAATATTAAGCAGGGAGTTCCCGAAATATTTGATGTAAACTGTTTTGTAACTAATTTAAATTCCACCAATGAAGAATCATCGCAAATAAAGTCTTGTTAATCAATAACATAGCTTTAGAAAAAGTAAGCCTCTGAATTGTGTTTACTTATTTTAAGCTCATTTATGAAATTTCATACGCAAAAAATAAGCTTTTTCCTCAAAAAACGATAGGACGGAAATTGATCTTTAAACAATTTATAGAGTTTACTTTAAGCTAAGAATTTAAATATATATTAAAACTCAATTTTCAACCCCAAAACAAAGTAAAACGAAACATGGTATATGTTCCTAATTCCGTTTCATAGCACGTAGATCGGTACAGGTGAAATTTCAATGTACCAAATTCCGTTCTAACTTTGCATTTAACATCTTTATGAGTTTATTATATAAAATTCATATTAAAACATATATTTCGGTAAAAAATGCTATAATGTACAAATATTTTAGTATATATATATATACGCACTTACCCAATTATAATATCAGTCTTAAACAATTTTTACACAACTCTTAGCACTTTTCACAACAAAACTTGTTAGTTATCACCACCGCCTAGGCAACTGCTTCCAGCCAACTAACATATGTGAATTTAATATGAAATAAAATGATTTATGGTTTGACATTTTTCAAATGTAAAGTTGAATATATTTTTGACAATTTAAAATAACATATAGCATTGACTTATTTTGTTTATTTAAAAAACTTGTAAACGAAATAGCACGGGATTAGGTATTAGGCCGTAATTGGGCACACTTACGTTAGTCTCCTTCTGCTTCAATACAGCTTTTTGCACGGTCCGAAAGCATGTCAAACGAGTGTTTTAGCTCGTTTTTCGGTATGGGCGCCAGTATGCCGGTGCAAGCCTTTTGAATGGCCTCTACGTCTGCATAACGCTTCCTTTTCATAGGTAAATGCATTTTTCCGAAAAGGAATACGAGAAGTGGTTAACTGTTTCGATGGAACTTCCGCTGATTACGGATTTTGATTGGCCCACATGTTGATCGTTATTTATGTCCTCACGACCACTTTGAAAATGTTGAAACCACTCGTGCGCTCTGCTGCGGGATAGGCAATCAATAATTATGAATAGTACCGTTATATGGGGAGTGAGCGGGGTTATCCTCCGATTTGATCAGACTATGGAAAGAATTTTTTATAAGATTTGTACTTGGCACTTGGGTTCTAAGGAATGTGTGTACTAAGTTTCATTAGGATATCTTTATTTTACTCAAGAAACAACTTGAATAGAGGGGCGGAAAACTCGTCCTATCATTTATGTATACAAGTAAGTATATGACTGTGGGCAAAAAATAGTAAGATCTTTTAATTTAAATTTTTCTCGAAAATCTATTCGTCGAAGTATTTTTTCTATGATGCTATGACTGTTAGTGACATTTATGCCAAATGTGACATCAAAATTATCATTAGTTTTTAGTACAAGCTTGTCTTTCTGAAGTTCATACAGTGCATTCGGTTTTTTTTAACGAGTAGTGAAATCATTCAACAAAGAAGTTCCATTAAAATTTGCCTGCATTCAGGACGAATCACGTCCAGGACGACCATCAACATTAACTGATGATCAACACGTCAATAGAATAGGGGAATTGGTGCTTGAGAATCGACGAATAACAGTCAGAGGTCCTACAGGCATCGTTGGAATATCGAGAGGATCAGTGAAAATCATTTTTGAAAGATCAAAAGCACAATTGGTTTCAAAATTTTTTTTCGAAAAACAGCGTCGCGTTAAGGTCTGTGAAACAATGCTTTCCGACTACTATGGTGTCATGAAACGTAATAATACGAGTATATTACTGGTGATAGGTCTTGGATCTATGCTTTTTGAGTCATTGTGATTAATGTGCTAGCTTTTCGAAAAAAAAGGAAACTTTGGTTAAGAGACGTTTTACAGTTTACAATTTTGCCATATTAAAGCAAATATATTGTATGTATGCGATTTTACATGAGCTCAATTGACAAACTAGTTATGCCATATTTTCGAAATATGTCCTTGCCTTGCAGTTTGTGAAAAAATGTGCTACACGGGGTTGTAACGATCAAGGCTTGGGAAATGGGATGAGTTCACACTTAAAGTGGCAGATCCATGTAAGAACATTATTTTCGCGGGCGTTACGATTTACAATACACACTAAACAAACAGGAACGATATTAACATTATACATATACAATACGTAACACGAAATTGTAACGTAATAGTAATTGTAGATTTCATTTTAATGATCATGAGGTGCTAGCCTTTTCTTTTGAAAACATGCTGGTGTTTGTTGAATGTAATGTGTGTAATATCGGAGGAAATAGGATGAGTAGAGTCTAAAAACCGCAAATTACAATTTGGCAATATTATTATTGTATATAAAAACGTAGCCCACCATAAATAAATATGAGTTTAATACTATTCGCATTTCTCTCCGGCGCTGGACTTAAATTTAACTTAAATTAGTAATTACGAGTACATGTCATCATAGCTCATTGGAAAATAATTTTTAATTGTAGAAAAAGCAATATCGCTTGTATCACTTAACTTATATATGAAAGCGACTGTGAACACGTATATTCTAAGATAAAGTGAAATAAAGTCGAAAAATAAAATTTAAACTATTCTTAAGTGGAAATAAAATTTCATAAATGTTGCATATTTTACACACATATACGTCACTGCTTTTCACTTTCACACGAATGCCTATAGTTGTATCAATCTCAAGTGCTTCCATCATCAGTTTCAACAAAGTAGCAATAGTTTCCGGAACAACAACTGATTTTGTATGATTTAAACACTGATTATTCAAGTGAGCCATTATAATAGATGAAAAAGTATATTTGTTTTTGAAACTATTGCACAGTTCATATGTGAGTTTTATGTATTGTCCTTGAAAACATCAGTATCAGACATTGGTTTAAGGTTTTCAGTGACCACCTCGAACATAAGTACATATGTATGGACAGATGTGAATTGGTGTTTTTTATATTCTTCCAAATAGTTAATATTTGTTTCTTTTTCACACATGGTATTAAATACTCCATTCAGCATTTCGGTCGAACTTTAACAAGAAATGCTATAATAGAATTTATCTGTACTGGCTTACCCTCAAGAAGAACATATCATTTGACTATTAACATTGCCCATCGCACACACCATATATGGTATTAAATTGCAGTGGGTTTAGATAACTTACCTACAGAAATGAAATAACGAAACTTGATTGGCTTTTTGGTGTAGAGTGTAACAGCATAACTGTAATTAATACTGATTTCAACTACTTAGATTTTAGATTTCGATAATATTAAGAAATGTGCTTAAAGCTTTCGTGTTCTCAGTATATTGAAAGTTATGCTCCTGGATCCTCAGATTAAGTTTTAGAATGCGTTGGGACTTTGTTAAAGCTTGTTTTCGATTACATCGTTAATTATACTCGTATAACAGAAACTGTAGGAAATTATTTTAAATATGTACACTAACAAACTATTTTTGAAACAATAGCTCTTTTTACTGGGTAAAAGCACATTACTAAGGTTAATGTCTTCATTTATCATAATTGATCGGATATAAATAATTCAATCAAAAATCAACGGCGCCTTTCCATAAGGCTCGATAAATCAAAGTTTTTTTTAATACCCAATTTATTGGAATAACTCTCACTATTGTTCCACTTTTTTATTTCACACTGTCCGTCGCGATTATCATTTTTTAAAAATGCCACTGGAAAGTGTTTTGACAACTTTATTGAAAAACAAGTAAGGAAGGGCTAAGTTCGGGTGTCACCGAACATTTTATACTCTCGCATGATAAAGTGATAATCGAGATTTCATTATCCGTCATTTACATATTTTTTTATTTGGCTGTAAAATTAATTAGATTAGTAGTTCCTGACCTCCTAACCAGCGTAAACAGCACCAACAATGTCAGCCTGGAAATCCAACGCAGGATTGCTCTTGCCAACAGGTGCTACTTCGGATAGAGTAGGCAATTGAAAAGTAAAGTCCTCTCTCGACGAACAAAAGCTAAACTCTCTAAGTCGCTCATAATTCCCGTCCTGCTATATGGTGCAGAGGCTTGGGCGATGACAGCAACGGATGAGTCGACGTTACGAGTTTTCGAGAGAAAAATTCTGCGAAAGATTTATGGCCCTTGGCGCATTAGCCACAGCGAATATCGCATTCGATGGAACGATAAGCTGTACGAGATATACGACGGCATTGACATAGTTCAGCGAATTAAAAGACAGCGGCTCCGCTGGCTAGGTCATGTTGCCCGGATGGATTAAAACACTCCAGCTCTGAAAGTATTCGACGCAGTACCCGCCGGGGGAAGCAGAGGAAGAGGAAGACCTCCACTCCGTTGGAAGGACCAAGTGGAGAAGGACCTGGCTTCGCTTGGAATATCCAATTGGCGCCACGCAGCGAAAAGAAGAAACGACTGGCGCGCTGTTGTTTACTCGGCTATAATCGCGTAAGCGGTGTCTACGCCAATTAAGAAGAAGTTCCTGAGAACGCCCATTGTCAATTTTTAAAAAAAGCCTGGGTGCAGCTTCCTTCTGCCATTTCTTCCGTAAAATTTAGTGTTTCTGACGTTAGTCGTTTAACGCACTTTTAGTGATTTTCAACATAACCTTTGTATGGGAGGTGGGCGTGGTTATTATCCGATTTCTTCCATTTTTGAACTGTATATGGGAATGCCTAAGGAAAACGACTCTATAGAGTTTGGTTGACAATGCTATAGTAGTTTCCGAGATATGTACAAAAAACTTAGTAGGGGGCGGGGCCACGTTCACTTTTTCAAAACAATTACGTCCAAATATGCCCCTCCCTAATGCGATCCTTTGTGCCAAATTTGTGGGCGTGGCATTGGGCCGATTTTGCCCATCTTCGAACTAAACCTTCTTATAGAGCCAAGAAATACGTGTACCAAGTTTCATAATGATATCTCAATTTTTACTCAAGTTACAGCTTGCACGGGCGGACAGAGAGACATCTGGATTTCAACTCGATTCGCCACCTTGATCACTTTGGTATATATAATCCTATATCTGACTCTTTTAGTTTTAGGACTTACAAACAACCGTTATGTGAACAAAACTATAATACTCTCCTTAGCAACTTTGTTGTGAGAGTATAAAAATATTTGATATTATAACGCAATTTAAATGAACATGAATGTGTGAGTGCATCGAATGTCTTTGGATATACTCTTACGTGAGTTACGTAGATGATTAACCCAGTAACAAGCAGTAGTAAGTAAGTGGTAGAAAATTTTTAGTTACAATAGGAACTCAAATAAATATAATATAATAATACTTCATTTTCTTTTGCAAAACGTAATACAAAATGTTCAAAAAAAATGCCAAGTTCATAATATTTCCTAGAATTCAAATATTTAAAGGGTGATATATTTTGTTTTAAAGAAAAAACGGAGAAACTTCAAGTTTAATGGGGAATGTTGTTCGGCATAAACTTTAGACATTACATATCCCTATAGGAAAAAGTCTAACGGTGTGTTTTTACACGATCTTGGTAGCCAATCGACCAGCCCAAAACGTGAAATTATCTGCTCAGCGATGTGTTCTCTCAATAAATCCATTGATTAGTGAGATGAATGGGAAGTGACGCCGGCTTGTTGAAATCAAATATCGCCGAGATAATGAGCTTCAATTTCAGGCATTAAATAGTCGGTTGTGATGGCGAGATAACGGTTATATCCGTTATTTTTTAACACACCTCACAATTTACATTTTCAAAAAAGAAACGTCTTTCATCTCCTGTACCAAATACTAGTTTTCAATCATAATTTGTGTCTTAGATATGACAGACTTTACTTTTATATTTTATGCAAAATTATGTATATATAATTATTAGAGTGATTCAAAAAAAATTTTTTTTCGTTTCGTACTCGGAAAAATAGTTCCTAGACACCTCTACGAAAGCCTCTCCAAACATGAGTTTTTAATTGTAACGGGAAGGTCCTCCTACATACAGTTTTCTATTTTTTCTTATTATCAGATTGAAAAATTTATATCTCGCTTCCAACTACTTAAAAAAATATCTTGTTCCTTGGATTTTGTGGGAAATTGAATGCTCTAAAAAAAAGGTCTATTATGATTTTTTCGTAAACCCAACCGTTTAAAAGATATTAACGGTTGAAGTTTGATTATTTTTGGGAAAATTTTTTATTTCTTATGAATTTTATAACTCAATGAAAAAAATCATTATGAATAAGGTTTTTGGAGAGGCTTTCTTAGAGGTGTCTAGGAACCTATTTTTCAGAGTACCAAACGAAAAAAAAAAAAAATTTTTTTTGATCCACCCTAATATGCATTGATGTTTGACGATGAATATCTCGTAAACGCTTAACTTGATCGAAAAATCATATAAGACCATTTTTATAGAGCAGTCAATTTCCTACAAAACTGTGAGTTTCATCATTCATAATATTTTATTTTTCATTGAGTTATAAAATTCATAAGAAATAAAAAATTTTCCCAAAAATAATCAAATTTTAACTGTTAATATCTTTTAAACGTTTGGGTTTACGAAAAAATCATATTGGACCTTTTTTGTAGAGCATTCAATTTCCTACAAAATCTAAGGAACAATATATTTTTTTAAGTAGTTGGAAGCGAGATATACATTTTTCTATCTGATAATAAGAAAAAATAGAAAACTGTATGTAGGAGGACCTTCCCGTTACAATTAAAAACTCATGTTTGGAGAGGCTTTCTTAGAGGTGTCTAGGAACCTATTTTTCCGAGTACCAAACGAAAAAAAATTATTTTTTTTTTTGAATCACTCTAATAATTATATGTGACGACACACACCACCTCTTCGTCGATTTCAAAGCTGCTTTCGACAGCACGAATGATATTGATATCATCGGCCTCAACACCCGCGCCGTTAGTTCTGCGTGC